>NC_054382.1:6128870-6378870 GCF_017654675.1 Xenopus laevis | reverse complement strand
ATATATACTGTAGATACTAGTGATTAAGACCACTACCAGTTTTATGAGGTGGCAGGGAATGGAAATGTTCTCTGCAGAGAACAATAGATGGTGCCTACTGGAGAGGAATAGTAAAGAGGTGAATTTGTCCCATCTTGCTTCGCCGAAAAATTAAAAAATTTGACGCTGGTGCTAACGTCAGTGGGTGTCCGAATAAAGTTGACCCCAACGGTTTTGAGGCCAGTGACTTTTCCGTTGTACGTCCAAAACATTATGATGCCAGCAAATTTTTGCAGCCAATATTTCGTGGCAGTTTTGCGAATTTCTTCGCCGGAGGCAAAATGCGGAAATTCGCCGCCAATTTGTGCCTGCTGAATTTATTCATCCATCACTAGTGAGGAACAGAGTAATCCAGACTGGGCACAAAACCTGGGACACTTCATAATATATTTGTTGGGTTCTTGCCTAGCGTTTCAAAGCCAACACAAAACCAACCATATTTTAATCGCCCCACTAATGTAGTTTAAAGTGCAACATTTTAACCAATAACATGGAACATACATGTTATACCAGAATATTGGAGTGCTTGCCAACTAAGAACACCACCAACCATGGATGCTTGCCATGCTGGCCACCTTCAGCAGCAGTCTCACGTGGGGCAACTGTAATTCACCAGCCTCCTTCTTTTACTGCTTCCCCATTGCTCAGGTTGGTTGAACATCAGTAGCTTCTGGTTTTGGTAAGAAAAGAGTCATGGGCAACTCTTGGAGGCCCGTTTATTAAAGGTCAAATTATAGTGGTAATAGTGTTTTTTGAAAACCGAATTAAACTATATTTCTCTAGAACCATAAATGTTATAAAACTTAAAATATCCAATTCTAAAAAGCATGAAAAAATCCAGAAAAAAAAAAGAACTGAAAACCTCTACATTTTTGTGAACAGACATTTTCACAACCATTGACTCTAAAATCATGAACAAAGGAATAAAAGAAAACCAACTTCCATTGACTACTACATGACCTCAACAGTTTTTTTTCTTGCCATGCTTTTGTATCGGCGGATTTCATGAATTTTACACTTTATAAATTGCAAAAATTTCATGGATTAAGGTACCTTGAGAAACATACGATTGTCAGTGCTAAAAAGCCTGGATTGGAGAAACAAGCATTACACAAACGTTCATAAATAGTAAGTAAAGTGTTAGTAAGTAGGTTATATGTTTAAACTTCAAGTGCCCTATAAGTACTGTAAGAAATGGTCAACACTAGACACACCTGAATATTTTATGCTAAAGTAGAATTCAATGCTCTGTGGATCACGCACATTTAAAGGGATACTGTCATGGGAAAAAAAGATGATTTCAAAATGAATCAGTTAATAGAGCTGCTCCAGCAGAATTCTGCACTGAAATCCATTTCTCAAAAGAGCAAACAGATTTTTTTATATTCAATTTTGAAATCTGATATGGGGCTAGACATATTGTCAATTTCCCTGCTGCCCCAAGGCATGTGACTTGTGCTCTGTACTGCAAGTTGGAGTGATATCACCCCCCTCCCTTCCCCCCCCCAGCAGCCAAACAACCTAAAGTCAATCCTCACCAGGCTAGGAGAGAGTTTTGTTCTTCCTTAGTATCTGGGTATGTTTTCAAGGCTACTCTACCAACGGTGGAAGTATGAAGTTCTATATAGCAGTATATCAATCAGCAGGAGTCCCCAACCTTTTTTACTCATAAACCACATTCCAATGTAAAAAGAGTTGGGGAGCAACACAACCATGAAAAAAGTCCTGGGGGTGCCAAAATAAGGGCTTTGATTGGCTATTTGGTAGCCCCTATGTTGACTGGCAGCCTACAAGTGATTCTGTTTGGCAGTAAACATAGTTTTAATGAAACCGAAACTTGCCTCCAACAAGCCAAGAATTAAAAAAAAATCACCTGCTTTGAGGCCCCTGGGAGCAATATCCAAGGGGTTGGAGAGCAACATCCAAGGTGTTGCGAGCCACTAGTTGGGGATCACTGCCTTAGACAAACTCAATCAATTAATATAATTAAAGCATAAAAGAAAGGATAAACACCTCCATTATAACCGCTTGCCTGCCAGAGCAAAGGTTCTCCTCAGAGGCAGTGCATTGGAAGAAGCCCCACTCCTTTGGCGCTCAGAGGAACACAAAGATGACTAAATGCAGGTGCATATCATGCAACGAGTCAAATCAAAGATAAATACAGGAAACCCTTTGACACTGGATTATGCACATTTTAAAAAAGACTTGCAAAAAGATAACCCTATAGAAAACAAAAACTACCAATTTATTGAACCTTTTTGTATCCCATATCTATAAGTGGGTTCGGATGACCAGAACGGAAAAATCTATTTTTAGTATTAAAGAGCAGATGTTGCATTACACACATGGTGATTAGGACAGAGCCTGACATGCTGAAAACTAATTACTGATGTTAATGAGGATGTAACTGGAAAGATAATAGATATGTTCCATGCTATTGTTTTTAAAGGAAAATACACCCTATTCCAAAGTATAACTTTCTCCCATTTTATTTTTCCAGACATGTTGCATAAAGTTATGTATCTGCATATTCTTATATATTCATGTATTTGGGAGTTGCACAGTGATTGGTCTTAAGTGAATAACATCTTATCTGATTCAGAACAGTGGCAGGAGCTTGACTTAGTAAAGATATTTTTCTAAAACTATTATTATATATTGTCCTGTATATTATTTATGTTCACTAGGAGTTGTGATTTCCTCCAGGAGACCAATCATATCCTGGTAGGTTAAATGTATAATGAAATAACATGGGCCCACTAATTGGGTGGACTATGCAACCCGTGGCTCTTGGGCAACATGTTTCTCTCCAACCGCTTGGATGTTGCTCCCAGTGGCCTCAAAGCAGGAGCTTATTTTTGAATTCCAGGCTTGGAGGCAAGTTTTGGTTGTATAAAAACCAGGTGTCCTGCCAAACAGATCCTCCTGTAGGCTGCCAGTCCACATAGTGGCTACCAATAGTCATTAACGGGCCTTATTTTGTGCCACCCAGGAAATTTTTTCATGCTTGTGTTGCTCCCCAACTCTTTTTACTCACAGGAAAAGAAGGTTGGTGCCCCCCGAGTTAGACTTCTTCTTCTTATGCTCCATACCAGAAGTGCAACGAATTGTGTTGAATGTAACAAAAAGAGGAATACACTTCATTGTAGTGCCTAGTAAATGAGTCGAATTATCATTTTGTGTTTGAAACCCATAGCTGCTTAGAGTTTTAACAACCCAATGTTGCTATGATCAAGCCTCACTCCTCATTAGGAGGTGATTCTCAATGCCATAAGAGCACCAGGGTGCAAAGCTGCCCCCTAACTTCATGCATCACCTGGGGTTCCCCAGCTTGCTGAGTGCAGGCAGGTGGCCTCACCTAACTACTAACATAAGGGTAGCCAAGTAAAACATAATGCAAAAAGGTAGAGAAGAACCTCAATGGGGTTCCGGATAAGTATAGATGCTTCCATCTGTGTATATGACCTTATCCCTTATCACCTTGGGGAAGAAGGAGATTTTCCTTTTGTGTCCTTGGCTGTTATATCAGAATGTGAATTGCAAATGCAGCTCTCTAAACTGTACTAATAAGGTGACAACGCCTGCTTAGCACCCGCTTTTGCCTCGGATACGGCACGTCCTCACAATCCTGCTAATGAAGTTAGTCTCATGAACCATAACCACCGAGAATGTCACTAAGGACGTCTTCTGCCCCGGCACTGGAAATGTTATCTGTCTCTCTGTCTCGCTGGCTGAGAGTGTGCCGGAATGACAGCTAGGAAATAATGAGATTCTGCACTTGCACAGGGGCCGCCGCAAGATGACATTTTTTCCTTCATTTAAACAAAGTGAATCAAAATTTCTGTTGGGTGAAAAGAGACCCCCAATGGCAGGTTATTGCAGGGTTTCAATTCACTGGAAGCAGTGAGTTGCCTTTATATTCATGGGATGGGCAAAGATACTCTTTGATTACTATTTTGGGGTTTTTGTCATTCAAGTGTTTGATAATTATGAAGCCAGTATGATACAGTCATTGCTCTATGTAAGATAACCAGGGCCGGGCCAAGTCAAACGGGTGCCCTAGAAAACCCGGCTGGCCGAAATGCTTGAACGCAAACGTGTGCTGTAACAGAGGAGAGCAGTAGGGTTGACAGAGAGGAGCGAGGAGCAGCAACGAGGAGCAAACTGGGATTAGGGGTTGGCAGAAGACCCCTGTCCAGCGGCCCCTGATCATTGAGCACTAGGCAGGTGCCTCTTCTATCTACCCCTTGTTCCAGCCCTGAAGATAACTGATTCTCATTGGTGCATTCTCTTCCATTTATCAAGGATAAAGTAAACCTTTAAAATACGTGAATATAAAATTGATGAGGGGGCTATTCTAAGCACTTTTGCAAAGTACATTCATTATTTATTTATTTTTTGTTCCAAGATATTAAAGGATACATGTACTGTTACTATGAATGAATTTTGTTACAACAGCGCCACCTGCTGGTCATTTTCCCACCAGTCTGACCACCAAGTAGTAGGGATGCAGCGAATCCACTATTTTGGATTCAGCCGAACCACGAATCCTTTGCGAAAGATTCGGGTGAATATAGGAACCGAATCTGAATCCTTATTTGCATATGCAAATTAGGGGTAGGAAGGGGACTTTTTTAAATTATTTGTTTTGTGACAAAAAGTCACGTGATTTCCCTCCCCACCCCTAATTTGCATATGCAAGTTCGGATTCGGTACAGCCAGGCAGAAGGATTCGGCCGAATCTGAATCCTGCTGAAAAAGGTCGAATCCTGGCCGAATCCCGAATTGAATCCTGGATTCGGTGCATCTCCACCAAGTAGTCAAGGAAGAAGTTGTCAGGAGAAAGAAAGAGGCTGCTCTGATGTTCTTCTGCTTAGGAAAAATATTAGAAACCTTTCTCACATCTCTCCTAAGCAGAAGAACATCAGAGCAGCCTCTTTCTTTCTCCTGACAACTTCTTCCTTGACTACTTGCTGGTCAGACTGGTGGGAAAATGACCAGCAGGTGGCGCTGTTGTAACACAATTCATTCATATTAACAGCACATGTATCCTTTAATATCTTGGAATTAAAAATAAATAAATAATGAATGTACATTGCAAAAGTGCTAATAATAGCCCCCTCATCAATTTTACATTCACTTATTTGAAAGATTTAATTTACTTTACTTTAATTGGATCAAGAAATAGGGGGCACAGCGGGAGAGTTCTAATGTCTTCACAATTAATTCTACTTCATGTTTGTCTGATAGAACAATAGGAATCATGTAAATCTTTCCCTTTTCAGCCACACATTTAGGATGGTGGTTTTTGCATCGCCATTCTGAACACGGTTGGCAGTGAGTAGGGAGAATGAATAATACATAGGGATGCAGCACAGGTCAAAAGTCGCACCTTTAGCGCACAGCGTCAATGCACACAGCACCTGCACTGTCAATATGTTTAGCGCTATTATTCAACGTCTTTCATGAACACTTATCACTCAACAAGCTTTCCAAAGAAAAGAAAAATATAATAGTCTGTGGTTCAATCCCGCTGTCGTTTCCCCAATGCTGCACCTCTTGTCTTGCTGTCATTTATCTGCTATTCCGAGGAACTCACATTTTTTTTTTCTTTTGTTACAGAGGCCTGCACTGAAATCTCAAGCCTTTGTTGAAGGGACAATTCTGCTCTCAGAGGATAAGCGGAGAGTTTATTTCAAGATATACGGTATATATGTTTAAAGGCCTCTATTGGAAATGGCAATCACAATCAGAATCTTTTTGCTTCTGGGTTTCATGGCTTCTCAGGTGAGTAGGACATTTAACTTCTAAATATTAAAAGTATTTTTTAACATGGTTGTTATGACTGAACTTTGTTGACAAATCTTTTTGAAATGCATTATCCCACTGTTACTATAGGTACCATCTCTCCCTACTATACCTGTTATACCACAGTCACACTCCCTTCCCAGAGACTATTATCCACTGTTACTATAGACACCATCTCTCCCTACTATACCTGCTATCCCACAGTCACACTCCCTTCCCAGAGACTATTATCCCACTGTTACTATAGACACCATCTCTCCCTACTATACCTGCTATCCCACAGTCACACTCCCTTCCCAGAGACTATTATCCACTGTTACTATAGGCACCATCTCTCCCTACTATACCTGCTATCCCACAGTCACACTCCCTTCCCAGAGACTATTATCCACTGTTACTATAGGCACCATCTCTCCCTACTATACCTGCTATCCCACAGTCACACTCCCTTCCCAGAGACTATTATCCACTGTTACTATAGACACCATGTCTCCCTACTATACCTGCTATCCCACAGTCACACTCCCTTCCCAGAGACTATTATCCACTGTTACTATAGACACCATCTCTCCCTACTATACCTGCTATCCCACAGTCACACTCCCTTCCCAGAGACTATTATCCGACTGTTACTATAGGCACCATCTCTCCCTACTATACCTGCTATCCCACAGTCACACTCCCTTCCCAGAGACTATTATCCACTGTTACTATAGACATATCTCTCCCTACTATACCTGCTATCCCACAGTCACACTCCCTTCCCAGAGACTATTATTCCACTGTTACTATAGGCACCATCTCTCCCTACTATACCTGCTATCCCACAGTCACACTCCCTTCCCAGAGACTATTATCCACTGTTACTATAGACACCATCTCTCCCTACTATACCTGCTATCCCACAGTCACACTCCCTTCCCAGAGACTATTATCCACTGTTACTATAGACACCATCTCTCCCTACTATACCTGCTATCCCACAGTCACACTCCCTTCCCAGAGACTATTATCCACTGTTACTATAGACACCATCTCTCCCTACTATACCTGCTATCCCACAGTCACACTCCCTTCCCAGAGACTATTATCCACTGTTACTATAGACACCATCTCTCCCTACTATACCTGCTATCCCACAGTCACACTTCCCAGAGACTATTATCCACTGTTACTATAGGCACCATCTCTCCCTACTATACCTGCTATCCCACAGTCACACTTCCCAGAGACTATTATCCACTGTTACTATAGGCACCATCTCTCCCTACTATACCTGCTATCCCACAGTCACACTCCCTTCCCAGAGACTATTATCCACTGTTACTATAGGCACCATCTCTCCCTACTATACCTGCTATCCCACAGTTACACTCCCTTCCCAGAGACTATTATCCACTGTTACTATAGGCACCGTCTCTCCCTACTATACCTGCTATCCCACAGTCACACTCCCTTCCCAGAGACTATTATCCACTGTTACTATAGGCACCATCTCTCCCTACTATACCTGCTATCCCACAGTCACACTCCCTTCCCAGAGACTATTATCCCACTGTTACTATAGGCACCATCTCTCCCTACTATACCTGCTATCCCACAGTCACACTCCCTTCCCAGAGACTATTATCCCACTGTTACTATAGGCACCATCTCTCCCTACTATACCTGCTATCCCACAGTCACACTCCCTTCCCAGAGACTATTATCCACTGTTACTATAGACACCATCTCTCCCTACTATACCTGCTATCCCACAGTAACAGCATACTACATACATGCTATCATGTTTTTTATGGAGAAGAGCAGTGCTCCTGGACAAGCTTGGGGGTATAAAAACATTAGTTTGACTTTTTCTTTAGCTTTCAGTCTGTTGTTTCTTGCTGTTCTCTAAATAAAACCCATTGTTGTTGAGTCCTGCTATTAGTCTGTGAGCCGGTAAAATGAAAGTACAATAATGCTTTTAAACATTAACCTAAGTCAGCTTTACGCTCCATAGGAATATTCTGTGAAGTAGATTTCTTTCACATTATAAAAGACTCTAAAAAGAAAACAATAAAATTCATGAGTCACAAAATTGGCTCTGTGATAGAAGCGCATATTAAACTTTACTGCAGTGCAGGTGAATTTAAGAGCCTACAATTATTTCCTTCAAAAATGAGCCTTAGTTTATCTATCTATTTTGGAAAGACAAGGCTGTGTTAGGGGGCCAGAATGGTATTTCAAGTCAAGATTCATGTAGTATGTAGTGTAGATTTATAGCAATATTTATTTTTACTGGTTATTTATCAGAGAGCTACTGTATGTAAATGGAAGGTGCAGAAACAATTTCCTGCCATAGAAAGTGGTTTGTTTAGGGCAAGTTCTATTACAACTAGCTTTCTCCTGGTTTTTGTAATTCATATCAACCAATCAGGTGTTAATGTTCATCACTGAGACAATATGACTTTGATGAATTGGTATAAGTTGCCACTATTTCTATATGGTTACATATTTGTTAAGGGGATCCTGTCATATGAAAACATGTTTTTTTCAAAACGCATCAGTTAATAGTGCTGCTCCAGCAGAATTCTGCACTGAAATCCATTTCTCAAAAGAGCAAACAGATTTTTTTATATTCAATTTTGAAATCTGACATGGGGCTAGACATTTTGTCAATTTCCCAGCTGCCCCTGGTCATGTGACTTGTGCCTGCACTTTAGGAGAGAAATGCTTTCTGGCAGGCTGCTGTTTTTCCTTCTCAATGTAACTGAATGTGTCTCAGTGGGACATGGGTTTTTACTATTGAGTGTTGTTCTTAGATCTACCAGGCAGCTGTTATCTTGTGTTAGGGAGCTGCTATCTGGTTACCTTCCCATTGTTCTGTTGTTTGGCTGTTGGGGGGGGAAGGGGTGATATCACTCCAACTTGCAGTACAGCAGTAAAGACTGATTGAATTTTATCAGAGCACAAATCACATGACTTGGGGCAGCTGGGAAATTGACAATATGTCTAGCCCCGTGTCAGATTTCAGAATTAAATATAAAAAAATCTGTTTGCTCTTTTGAGAAATGGATTTCAGTGCAGAATTCTGCTGGAGCAGCACTATTAATTGATTAATTTTGAAAAAAAAAAAATTCCCATGACAGTATCCCTTTAAGAATTAAAACTTAAAATGCAGAATAATTCTTTAAAGACTATTATTTTTGCCCCATGGATCAAATTGACAATGTTGTGAATTTTGTGTATGTTCTCCAGCTTTAATATAGGATATCTGATTCAAACCAGCACTTTTCAATTAAAAATGTAGTTAATGGGATTCATACATTTATAAAAATGATGCTCATGAATATTCAGAATGAGTTGGGAGTTGAGGCGCAGCAGGGCTGGAAATAGGGGTAGGCAGAAGAGGTGTGTGTCTGGGGTGCAAGCCAGGGGGTGCCGGACACATTCCTCCTCTCTAGGGAGAAGGAATTCAGGGGAGAAAGTCTCAAGATCACCAGTTTCTGATTTTGCCCTTATTGGGATTTCTCATTGTCGGACTGGCCCACTGGGATTTCAGGAGAAGTCCCAGTGGGCCTAGATTTCAGTGGCCCCTCATGCTGCTAAACATTTGGTCTATTTCATTCCCTATTTCTATTAGAACAACGATTCAAAATAAATAGAATAATAGTAGGGATGCACCGAATCCACTATTTTGGATTCGGCCGAACCCCCGAAGCCTTTGTGAAAGATTCGGCCGAATACCGAATCGAATCCGAACCCTAATTTGCATATGCAAATTAGGGGTGGGAAGGGAAAAATTTTTTTACTTCGTTGTTTTGTGATGAAAAGTCACTCAATTTCCCTCCCCACCCCTAATTTGCATATGCAAATTAGGATTCGGATTCGGTTCAGCCAGGCAAAAGGATTCGGCCGAATCCTGCTGAAGAAGGCCGAATCTCGAACCAAATCCTGAATTCGGTGCATCCCTAAATAATAGATTAGAGTATGTAAAGAAAATAGACTAGAAGAATCAAGGTTGAGTGAGTAGTGATATGCGAATAAATACGGCAGGCGCAAATTCGCAGCAAATTTGCACGTTTTGCTACCGGCGAATAATCGCAAAACTGCAAAAAAAAATTAGTCAGGAGCGTAAATAAAATTTGGGTGTGCGTCAGAAAAAAAAAAGTGGCACCTAACAATTGTTGTGCGTCAAAATTATTCGGACGCCCATTGACTTTAATGAATTTGGACAAAATAGGCGCATGTATAAAAATTGTCACGGGCTTTGAAATTGATGCTTGTCAAAATAATTTTGACACCCATTGACTTCAATGCGTTTTGCAAATTTTTCGCTGTTTCACAAATTTCGCAGGAAATACGCACATTTTTTGGCGAAATGGGACAAATTCAGAGTGAGGTCTAAGGTTCTTTGGTGGGCCACTGGTGTCCCAGTCTGACACTAATTACAGGGTTTTCTGATCAGCACATGTAGAGCCAGGGCTTACTTAATATAATATTGTTTTGTAGATTATCCCTCTAATTTAGCGTATTGAGGTGTCCACTGTGTGCCAACATTGTCATCTGAACAAAGTCAATGTTCCCTCACAGACCTTTATGATATTCGTGAGTATATTTTATAGAATCTGACCTGAAATTGATATATTCTTTTACAATTCAGTATAAGGAATAACAGTTTCAGCAAAATTAGGCAAGTTTTGGCAAGTTCTTCTCTAGGGAATCACCAGGTAGAAGGTGTTGCTTTAGAAAGATGGATCCTTTTCTTGGTGTTGGTGACCGTGTTCTACTGACGTCACTAATATCTACTGCTGCTTCCTTCTGTGTTTATGTCATTTGGGATCGGTGCTTGCATGGTCATCAAGGCATCATAGGTTGAATCATAGTTTAGATGTGCAGCAAAGAGCATTATCAATAAAATATGGAAGCCTGAGGCAATGTAGCTAGAACATAAAGATGAGTTTTGCAAAACAGTACGCTGATACAACTGGGTTTGAGATCCTAGTTTTGCTAAGTAGAACTAGCAGTGTGTGAATAGAAGCAGAACTGGAAGGAAACTAGATAAATGTTTAGCAAAGACCCCATATTTTTTTTAAAGAAAGGAAATAGAGAATGGCTGTCACGTCACCCATTCCCCATGAAGAGCTTTTAGCTCCAGCATCGCTGTTAGAAGACAATGTCTCGCTGATTGCTGGCATCCTGATCTAACGGAAGCTTCATCACATGCACAGAAATGAAAAGATTATCATAACCATTCATGAATCGATCCAGATTAACACAATGGCAATGGGAAGTATTTGATTACACTTGGCATGATATTAAAAAAGAGTGCCGTGGTATAACAAGAGAGAGAGGAGGGAAGTATGCCCAGAAACAGTAACCCTTAGCAACCAATTGGCAAGAAGCATTTACCGGTCACCTGTTTTACAGTCAATATCCTTTTGGTTGTTTTGTGTTACTGCCCCTGAGCTTATTACATATTGGGGTGGGCAATTGGGACTGGCAGTTTGGTCAAAATAACAGAAGATGAAGTCAAGACCTAAAGACCTCCTAATGTACCCCAGTGCCAAGCCTCCTTTAAGATAAGCTGGGGGCAGGGCCATCATTAGATTGGGACATGTTAAAGTACTGGCAAGGGCCAAGTTAAGTGGATCAAGGGCATGGTCGGGAAGGCATATGGTGCACAACAATTGGATAACCATGACTACAGGTTTGGGACATAATGCTCTGGAATACAAATGCAATGAGGACCACTGCCAAAAGGGGCATACGTCTGCCCTCTGGCTCCATTATTCTCAAGCTGACCAGCCACAGCCTTCATCTTTAGCTGATTGCTGTATGAAAATCACCTTTCAAAAGCCAACATGGAATGTGGCCCAAGATTCCAGATGGGCATAATTTATTGAAGGTATAGACCATGACTTTAATAACTATAACCCTCATGCCTTGTGCAGAAATACCAATGACAAGGACAGTGAAAGTCCAATTTACTAGGGATGCCAACATTTTTTATTTTTGGCAGAGATGGAAGTCTGACAACTCACCACTCAAAAGAGTCATCCTAGGACATCAGTTGGTATCATTTCTTCAACATTAGGCACCTCCATGGTTTAGGACCTTTATGATAAGAACCTTTTAGAACCTCTTTACTCATTACTCTGGAACTGCTTTCACAAAAAATGATCCAAGCCTAACGTTTTTAGTACAGGTATGGGATCCTTTTTCCAGAAATTTGTAATCCAGAAAGCTCCAAATTACGGAAAGGCTGACTCCCGTAGACTCCATTATAATCAAATAATCCAGATTTTTAAAACTGATTTCCCTTTTCTGTGTAATAATAAAACAGAACTTGTACTTGATCCCAACTAAAATATAATTAATCCTTATTGGAAGCAGAACCTGCCTATTATACATACAAGACATCAAACCAATAAGAGTAGTTAGGGAACCCTGAAATGTACTGATTGGGAGTTGGACAGTTTCCACCCACAAAATCCTGGTACTGGACTACCCCAGTTATAATACTTCTTGTACAGGTATGGCATCCATTATCCGGAAACCCGTTATCCAGAAAGCTCTGAATGATTTCATTTTATCCAACTAATCCAATTTTTTAACAATTATTTTCATTTTTCTCTGTAATAATAAAACAGTAACTTGTACTTGATCCCAACTAAGATATAATTAATCCTTATTGGAAGCAACACCAGCCTATTGGGTTAATTTAATGTTTACATGATTTTCTAGTAGACATAAGGTATGAAGATCCAAATTATAGAAAGATCCATTATCCTGACAACCCCAGGTCCCGAGCATTCTGGATAACAGGTCCCATACCTGTACAGCCAAAAAGTAACAAAAGAGACAGAGAATGAACAGGAGTGACAATTTTCAATATGAAATAGGAACTGTATGGGATTAAACTGTATTTTTTGCTACATGCTATGAAACTCACTTCTGGGACTCTAATATTACAAGAGACATGAGAGTTTAGAAGTGAACCAGCTGTCAAACTGTGAAATTTAGAAGAGTTACCTAGGGGTAAATTTATCAAAGAGTGAAGTTCCGCCACTAGAGTGAAATTCTGCCACTCTCCATTCATTTCTATGGGGTTTTGAAAGGCGTATTTATCAATGGGTGAAAGTGAAAGTTCACCCTTTGATAAATACGCCTATAAAAATCCCATAGAAATGAATGGAGAGTGGTGGAATTTCACTCTAGTGGCGGAACTTCACTATTAACTTCACTCTTTGATAAATATACCCCCTAGTCTGCTAAATGTCATGCTGAAGAACAATCTTAAATCTTGTTTTGCTTTAGGACTAAGTGGCCTCCAGACGTGCAGGGGCAAAACAATATACATATTATTTACTTTATTTCCAATACTTCACACTGCATGCCTTAAACACAGGAAGAAGAATGGAGTATGTTGAGTGCCAGTATACATGTTGACTATTTATATATTTATTGATCTATCTTGATTGCATGTTGATTTCTATATCCATTAAACATTTTCCCTTCTCCATTCTCCAGTTCACTCAAGAACTGACCTGTCAATTACTTGATAACCATACTCGGTTTGTTTGCTAATGAGGCAATAATATCTGTCAATATTGAGATCCAATTCTTCTCTTTCCATTCCCGCCATCCTCAGTCTTCACAAACATGGGCACCTAACCTGCTGCTTTGGTTTGTGGTTCTGTTTATCACTAAATACTTTATAGGAAAGGGACAAGAAATGAAAAGATTGGAACATTTTAAGTACAGTATGTGGAACATTGTCAAGCCATGACTTGTTCTCCTTGGAATAAGGAACATTTTTGATGGAATGTTATCACCATTTACAAATATATGCAGGTCAATGCAAGTAGGTCTCTCAATGGGATCTCTTGGCATTTCATGAGGACTAGAGACCATCCCTTGAGATTCCCGGAAAGGTAATTTCATCCTTAGCAGTTGGAAAGTTCTTACTGTCAGAGTAAGAAAATTAAGGAATTGACTAGCAGGGGAGACTAAGTTAAATACCGTACTGTTAATAGATTCTGAAGCACTTTAGCAGAAGGGGAAAATCCAGAGCTACAGAAATTAGAAATGAGGCAGATAGAATGTATGTAACATTTTTTTATTTCGCTGTTTATTTTTGCATTCCAGTTGTGATCATATTGCTGAAGGAAATGTCTCGTGTCCTTGGGGCAGCAAATTGGAGTAGAAGAAATGAGAAGGTTAAGCAATTAAAACCCAGAATATGTCTGAATATTAATGACAACAATGTTGGTGGAGAACATCAAAATGCTGATTTTCCCAAGCAGAAATAACGCCAATAGATGGAGAAAATTAGATAGATGGGGGGGAAATTTGTCGGCATCAAAAAATTTTGGACGCGAATCAGAAAAATCACTTGCGTCACTTGCGTTGTGTGTCAACATTATCCGGACGCCTCTTGACTTTAACGCTGGTGCAGAAAAATCCACAAATTTTTCGGTGAAGCTAAACGGGACAAATTCGCCCATCATTAATGGGTACCACATTGACAATGTTAAGCAGCTCAATGGATTCCCACCATTAAAGCAGTAAAGAGCAACCAGTATAAGTCCATTACAAGTGGCAGCTCTGTATTCATACTCAATGGCAGTCAGCAAGGACAGGAATTCTGGATGCAAGTGCTCTTTAAATGAGCATGAAGAAGTGTGATTTTGTCTTCTTAAAGGTGGCCATAGACGTAACAATTACAATCTTTCTTGAAAAAGTTCTTTCTAAGAAAGATAGTTTGTTTCAATACACATGTGTAGAGCTGAATCGTCAGATATATATATAGTACATATAGAAACAATAGAATTCTAACTGTATCTGATGATTCAGCACTAACAATGGCCGATGTTTGGTTCCCTTCAAAGGCACCCGATCAAAATTTTCCGTCCAGCCCGATCGACGAGCCGACCGATATTGAAGTCTTCTGTCGATATCGGTCGGTTCTTTTCCCACCATACACGCACCGAATATCATAGGAAAATATGTTTTATATGATATTATCTGTGCGTCTGTGGCTACCTTTAGTGTTCTTGCACTTGTGAAGATTCTCATTCACCCAGGTCATGGTAGAAATAAGTCAAATCAACTAGACTTGGTGTGTTTTTCTTGAAGACGTTTCACCAGTCATCCAACTGGATTTCTCAAGTCAGAATAACTTGTGCATAGGATGAGATAGATGGATAGAGGGATGGATATTTTCTTTATATTTGCACACATTTTCAGTCCAGTAAATTTGAAAAACAATACTAATTTTTTTTGATTAAATGTTTTTGAAAGATGTCAGAATGGGTTTATATATAAAATCATTACAAACATGGAACAATTGCCTGATCCACATATGAGAAGTGCACGACATATGACAGGCTCGCGTTATAGTTGTCCCCCATGCCGTCTTGCTGTGCTCTTCCGTGTTCTTTACACAGAACCATATAAAAACGTGAAAAATTAAGGGAAAAAAACACATTTTGCTGGATTCTCTTTGGTTTTTCATTTTATGCTGTTTTTTATCAGGGAGTCACCAACCCAATTCTGTATCTAATCACTGCAAAATGGAATTTAATTTAGAAGACACGAAACAGAGGCTTCTCAGGCTGATTTAATTTACCCTAATGCAATTTTACTATATAACTCATTGGACCTTAAAACGAATTTCTAACTCTGGCTCTGCCTTAATAACGAGATCTCTAAAGGAAAAGTCAGAAGAGATGAGATACCCCCAAGTCTCACCATGATGAACCTTTTTTTAAAGGTATTTATGTGGCACCTTTGGTTGAAGTTTATACTGCCAGTGTAGCATAGTTTAGTCACAGTACTAGGCATAATAGATTGTAAGCTCAACTGGGGCTGGGAGTGATGATGCACAATCTATAGGGCTGCAGAACATGCCAGAGATATTCCAGAAACATCACGAGGATAAAATGAGTTAGCCTTCGTATATAATGTGTTGCTTAATTATATCTAAATGCCGGATATTTTTAGGCAACTTATGGTGATCGTTTCAATGCAGGAATCTAAATTAAATCATGAGCTTAAATTGGACACACAGACCATCACGTGTGCCCTTTAATGTTCATCTTCTTGTTATGTACATTTTGTATGTTCCTTTAGAGAGTGATGTCTCGTCATCCTTAATTACGCTACTAATAAGCATGAATGTTGTCTAATTAATGTGAAAGGGTCTATGTATGGACATTGGATGATATGTGCGTTTTTGAAAAAGGGCTAATTACAGACACTCAGGCTGTGGAACTGTTCCTTGTTAGAGACAGAGCAGAACCTAAACCATCTGTTCAACCGGGCCTTTGCTAGCATGTTAATTAACAGCATATATAATTGTTGCTAAAGCAAATGAGGAGCTTTTGTTGTCATTTCTAAACCCATTTCTTTATGCCTCCATCCAGCTGAGAAATATATGTTAGTCGGTACTTTAGTAGAGTCCAATAGGGTTGTGACCAGCCTAGTATTTTTGAGGCCTAGTAGTTGATGGTAAATGACAGGAATAGGCCATATTCCATGTTGGCTTTTGAAAGGTGATTGTTATTGTAAGAGCATTAGTCTCCATGTAGCCAGGTTTCCATCAATTGTGCCCTTGATCCACCCAACTGGGCTGTTGCCAAGGCTGCAGCATGTCCCAATGTAATGATGGCCCTGCTTCCAACCTAGCTTGAAGGAGGGGTATGCAGTTTGGCACTGGGGTACATTAAGAGGTCTTTAGGTCTTCAAGTCATCTTCTGTTCTTTTGACCAAACTGCCAGTCCCACCTGTCTACCCCATCAGTCTGCCCTTCCAGCCCATTGCTTTAGGGGATGGAAGTTTAGGCTCCACCAGAAAGTGAACTCTGAGTGTCAGAGACTACACCTAGGGTATATTGATCATGTAAAAAGTAGAGTAAAACATTACTGGTGATGTTACTCATAGCAACCAATCAGATCTTTCATTTGTTTTCCAACTGTTTAAATCTAATTGCTGATTGGTTGCTCTGGGCAACATCACCGGTAATGCTTCACTCCACTTTTTACACAGCATGATAAATAGGCCCCCTATTGTGTCAAATATATACCGATGTTTCCCAGATGCAGTAACCCATAGCAACCAATAAGATGGCTGTTTTTAAACAGTAAAGGCGACCTGCTGATTGATTTCTATAGGTGACTAGACATGTAGCAAACTTTACACCTTTTATAATATATTCCCCTGGAAATTAGAAATATGTAAGGTACTGGTTTTGCCATGTTTTAGTTGGGTATTTTGCTATGGCAATTGACAATTCATAGACAAAATCATAAATAAATAAGCAAATAACCCTTTACAAAAATAATGAAAAGCGTTTGTCCGTTTTTTTTATTTTTATTTCAAATTCAAAATGTCTTACATTTGGAAATGTCCGATTTCAAATTCTAATCAAGTAAATAAATGACCACATGAAAAGTGACTTTAATCAGTTCGGTTGATCTGTAGTAAATGACTGCAGCCATCATAATGTCACATGTAGCATCAGCTGCCCATTGTACATATTCGTTGTTGTAATTATGCCCAAATTGTAGACTTGAAATACAAATCAACTACTTAACTGAAGGTCAATTCATATTTTAATATACAATTTACTATTTAAATCATTACTTCGGCTCCCGGCACATATTTGGAGGCTAATTTATTAGACGGCAGGTGTTTAATCTGCTGAATATTTGATGTGTATTATGCTCCACTTAATTATAAACCAATATTATGTACAGTTCAGGCGTCTTTAGCTCCCATTTAGCTACATTGTGCAATATGTGCGCCGGCACTCGCCATATTTGCATCAATCCCTGATTGCTCCTCATATGGAATAAAGGATGAATTTATTAAAGTTTCACAAACTCCCCCACATAAACGCGCTTCGGTTCTCCTTGCATCTTCGTCAGGATATATATATATAGGCCAGATAGTTCTTGCTCTGTTTACATTTATAATACAGTTATGGGACCTGTTATCCATACCTGTCGTTTTCTGGATCTCTCCATATTTTGGATCTTCATATTAGAAAATCACGTAAACATGAAATAAACCCAATGGGCTGGTTTTGTTTCCAATAAGGATTAATTATATCTTAGTCTTTTCATTTTTTTTAAAAATGGTTTATTTAGATAAAAATTAGTCAATGGTAGACAAACATTCCGCAATTCTGAGCTTTCTGGATAACAGATCTTTCCGTAATTTGTGTCTTCATCCCTTAAGTCTACTAGAAAATCATGTAAACATGAAATAAACCCAATAGGCAGGTTTTGCTTCCAATAAGGATTAATTATATCTTAGTCTTTTCGTTTTTAAAAATTTGGTTTATTTAGATAAAAATAAGTCAATAGTGGACAACCATTCCGCAATTCTGAGCTTTCTGGATAACAGATCTTTCCGTAATTTGGGTCTTCATCCCTTAAGTCTACTAGAAAATCATGTAAACATGAAATAAACCCAATAGGCTGGTTTTGCCTCCAATAAGGATTAATTATATCTTAGTCTTTTCATTTTTAAAAATTTGGTTTATTTAGATAAAAATTTGTCAATGGTAGACATTGATTCGGTAATTCTGTACTTTCTGGATAATAGGTTTCCGGATAATGGATCCCATACCTGTATCTATATATATGTTTTTTTATATATGAGTCTGTAGATGATTTGGGAACCAAATATACTTTTAGTTGAGGATATCACAATAAAAATTAGAAATTTGATAATAAAATTGTAAACAGTGATTCCCTTATAAAGGCCACATTCTATGTAAAACTTGGGTTATAGCAAAGAGCGAATTTGTCCCATTTCGCTTCACCGAAACTGCGAAAAAATTTGTGAAACTGTGAAAAATTTGCAAAACGAATTGAAGTCAATGGGCATCAAAAAAACGTTTCCGCATGACAATTTTTTGACTTGCAATTGTTTGACGCATGCAACAATTTTTTCGCTTTAAATACATTAAAACACATGGGTGTTTTTTTTTTAAGGCAACTTTTTTGTCCAAATGCATTAAAATCAATGGGTGTTTCTTTTTATCACTTTATTTGTCGCAGCAAATTTTTGCCACAGTTTCGCGAAACAATTTGCAGATGGTGAAATGCAGAATTTTGGGTTACCAATTTTTTTTTATGGTGGTCTAGTGGGGAAATGGGGACACCGACAGAGGTCTGGCATATGTGTCTGACACACACAGTCTCTTATATCGTCTGGTGCATCTCAATGATATAATCACACTAGGTGCAAAATATTTAAAGGCGCCATGACCCATTTCTCACTGCCCAACGTAGGTCTGTCTACGACAAACCTTGGGTTGGTTTTCTAGATGTTCGTGTGTTCCTTACCTCTACCTGATCATTGACTTTGCTGTTTTTCTGCCTGAAACAACCCTTAAGCCTATTGTTGACTACATTTCCAGATCCTGATTCTATACCTTGTTGTTTGTTCATTGTTTGACCTCGGCCTGTCCACCTTGATTACACTTTGCTCTCTCCCCATTACTCCTACAAAAAAAACCATCCAGTTCCATTGAACTCTTGTCTTGGTTCTGTCACAATAAGAGATCAAAGTAACTTATATAAGTACACTTACCAAGTTATAATGGTGGTCCAGGTGCACAGCTCCAGACCCTCAGCTGCAGGGGTGGAATAGACTGACAGCAACACTGTTTTTTGGTGGGCTTCAAGCGCACAGAACCTCAAAAATACACAGTAGTAATAAATCTCCATTTATTGGTTTACATTTAAAAAGTGAACATTTCCTGAAGGCCCTATGTATTTAGTGCCCTTAAGGCACTTAGTTATGGGCTAAACTTTCTGTCAGAGGATCTGGACATTTATAGAAGGAACGGTCAATAAGAAAACTGAGATAAACAGCACACCTTTTTTCATATATACTGATACCCAAACAAGGAAGGAACTCTTCTTTAATAATAACTAGAAACATCAAATTAATGCCCAAAAAGGTAATCTCGTATATAAGGTGAAAATCCAAAAGACCTCTAGCTTCAATAAAAAGCTGGACACATTTCCCCCTTCTGCTCCCCAGTCTCACTCTGAGAGGTGTTGCTGTCTCTCACAATAAGATCTGGTGGCATCTGAGGAGTGGAGGGCTCCTCCCAAAGTGAAAGGCTACTGTTCTTGGCAGAAGCGTGAGCTCAGACCAGAACCTTGGCATTTGTTCTTGGTTTTGGCAGTCTGTGTGTGACAACAACCAAATGTATTTCCGGGGGAAAGCTGATGACATCACAATTATGGTTATAACACAGATTTATGCTATGATTTACAAGTCTACATTTTATTAATATCCTAGAGTGAATCATTGTCATGAATGTCTACATAAGATGCTAACAGAGGGAGAACCATATTTATTTTCAGGAAGAGTGTTAATGATGTCACAGTAATGGTTGATGTCACAGTAACATTCAAAGCAAAGATGTCCAGACTAATATCGCTTACAGCAGTGTACATTATACTCAACCCATGCACAGCAGAACAATAACTTATGGGTCATGAGTCAACCAGTCCTGAGATCTTCCATTCAACAGATCTATCAATACTACACCAAGAGGTGACAACTGGCGGTTCTTTAACCAAACTATCTTATCTTTCTAATAAAATACATTTTGAGTTCAGAAGATCTCAATAAATCAGCGGCTCCTTTCACAAATGGATATGATTTTGTCTTGTTAGAAAGTTGTAAAGAAATAACTAAATCGCTTTAAAAAGGATATCACTTTAGATTGTTCTTTCATTTCTGCAAATGACAGTAATTTAGAACACTTCACGCAATATTAAAGGATAAAGCTAAAAGTCGTTCCGAATCATGGAAAGGAAGTGCATGACACATTTTGACACTGTGCATTTGTGGGGCACATGCACAAAACAATTCAAAGCAGAAACATAATTCCTCAACTCAATCAAAATAAACTATTTGTAATTTAATGTGCATCTTAAACTTGTTTATAAAATCCAAAACCTTTCTGAAATCTTTCCTAAGCAAAACAACATCAGAGCAGCCTCTTTATACCTCTTGACAACTTCTTTTCCATGGTTGGAAAATGACCAGCAGGTGGCGCTGTTGTAACAAAATTCATTCATAGTAACAGTACATGTATCCTTTAATATCTTGGAATAAAAAAAAAAAAAAAAAATGAATGTACATTGCAAAGGTGATTAGCACCCTCATCAATTTTACATTCACTTGTTTTAAAGGTTTACTTATCCTTTAAGCTTATATCTACTGAGACAACTTCTTTACCCCTGGCCCCGTAGCAGTTGTATGTTCTTCTCCCCATATTGCAACACTCATGGGAAATTGAGACTGCCTGTTTTCAATGTGCAGGTTATTATTGCAGCCCATACTGTAATTGTACCTCTTGGAATTTGTAAGGTCAATAGAAAAGCCCTGCTTTGCATTCAACCCTTACAAACCAATCAGATACTTATCCACAGTCTTGTAAACACTGTGTTCTGATTGGTTGCTGTAGTAAAACTGCTAATTTTATTCTAACATCTACTTTCCAGTAAGATACAATCTACCATTCATTTCTTGGTCTTCACTGCCTCAATGTCCCCAGACAGGGAAGCTTACTTATCAGAAAAAAAAATGAAAACTCAAAACCAAACTTGAAAAACTCAAATCTTGAAAACCCAAATGATTAAAAACGTAGACAAAAAAAAATTTCATTGACTTCTGCATAAACTCACCAGCTTTTAGATGATGGATTTTGAAAATCAAGTTCTTATATATATTTTTTTATTGAATCTCAAATTTGATTTTCCTAATTTGAGTTTGTAAATTGTGAGCAGCAGTAAAAATGAACAAATGCAATGTTGATAAATTAACTCTCTGTTTATAAAGTGGTCAGATTTCTACACGTAGACTCCTACTCACTACTTCATTGTTTTACAGGTTGCGTCAATGCATCCTTACTGCATAATTAAGAAAGAGGAAGAAGCCTGTTTAGAAAAAATTCAAAGATATGAAATTGAAATGTGGAACGACACACAGTCTGGTAAGTAGCTCGGATATTATCTAAAGTATGTCCAGATAAGACTCAATAGGAATTCATGTTTTTTCATTGAAGACAATTGGTGCCAACCTATCTGTATGTTTCTGAAGTGTGGTTGGAAACTGGAGTACGCTAAGGAAACCCACACAGAAACAGGTAGAACATTCAAACGTCTTGCAGATAGTGCCCTGGCTGGAATCTAAGGATCCCAGATCTACAAGGTGGTTATTCTACCATCTTGGTCACCGGTAGTGATGAGTGAATCTGTCCCATTTCGCTTCGCTGGATACATCGGCAAAAAACAGCAAACAAAAAGAGAAAATTCGCAAAATGCATTGAAATCAATGGGCATCAACATTATTTCACCATTATTTTATCATTTTGACGTGAGCGTCAATTTTTATACATGCGACTATTTGGTCCAAATGCATTAAAGTCAATGGGCGTCCGTATAATTTTGACGCACAACAATTTTTATGCACACGACAATTCTGAACAATTCTTTGCAGCAAATCCATGCCTGGCGAATTTATTTGCCCATCACTAGTCACCGGTTAGCAAATGCGCCCCTATTGGAAGGCGCCCAATAATGGCCAAATGCCTATAATGGGTGTTAATTTCCTAATCAAATAAAAGTTCACCAATATGAAAATGTTATGACTCACTTTATAGGCCCAAGGTAGGAGGAAGTTCCTGTGGAAAGTTATTTGTCAACTAGGAGAGTGACTGAGGTTGAGCCTCTCTCTAGTGAGATCCACTCAGTGGATTAACAGGGAGTTCTGATATGTGTTGCAAGGTATGTGTTATGATATGTGTTATGATATGTGTTGCAATTCTAAGTATACATCAATCAAGGGTCATAGCAGCATTGGACATCAAGAGAATATGATAAGCAAGCATAACACAAACCTTAAAGATGGTTACTCTCAACTTTTTATTCTCGTTTTACACAAACCCAATGTGGAACACAATTTATACTCATTACAAACATCATTTCAGATCCATAGGGTTTATTTACTAAACTACGAATGCAAAAATCACGAAAAATTCGTGATTTTTTTTACATATAATCGGACTTTTAAAAAAATCACAAATTTTTCTAAATTTATTAAACCCCGAGGATGGAAAAGTCTGAATCTGAAAATCAGGCATCTCAGACCTGTCGAGGTTGCATATAAGTCAATGGGAGAAGTCCCAATGATTTTTTTTTTTTTTTTTGTAACTTGCACTTTATTGATTTTCCAAAGAAAACAAAAAACAGAAAGTACATACATTTCCAGAGATGCCCAACAGTCATGGTAAATAACAACGGCATATTATTAGCAAAAGTCAGGTACATGAAATACACATCCGTGAAAAGAGAAATCATAAATAGCAAACAAGGGAGGGGAGGGGTTAACAAAAAAGAAGAGCCAACCCTAATCGATACCTTCAAGCGTATAAGGCGAAATCAGCCCAGGGATCCAGTCCCTTGCACACACAAAAAAAAAAGGATACAAGAAATCATCAGACTTCGTACGAGTGAGCATCTGCAGTCGTGAGGAAGTAGTTCCAATTACCCCAGACTTTATCATATAAATGTAAGGTGTTACTTATTCGGGAGGTCATTTCCTCAAATTTCTTATTACTATTAGGGATGTAGCGAACTGTTCGCCGGCGAACTAGTTCGCGCGAACTTCGACTGTTCGCGTCCGCCGCAAGTTCGCGAACGTCGCGCGACGTTCGCCAATAGGCGTTCGCGTCAAAATCGGTCGCCCATTCGACCATTCGATCGCTAAAATCGAACGATTTTCGTTCGATTCGAACGAAAATCGTTCGATCGAACGATTAAAATCCTTCGATCGTTCGAATCGAACGATTTTCGGATGATCGAAGTTCGCGAACAGTTCGCGAACAGTTCGCAAATTATGCCGGTGTTCGCGAACGGCGTTCGCGAACACATCGGCGGCGGTTCGCTACATCCCTAATTACTATCCAACCGCGAGATGACCTCCCGAATAGTAGGAAGGGTAGAGGACTTCCATTTGGAGGTGATCGCCAACCGTGCCACCGTCGCCACCTGATTAACCCACCTTTGACCAGCGTTGCCGACCCCAGTGACAGGTAGGGCCAATAACAAGTGTGGCATCTCAATAACCAGAGGTTTTTTAAAAACCTTCAGTATCAGCTGAACAATATCCCTCCAGAAAAGTGCTAGTTTCGGACAATCCCATAAAACATGAAATAGAGTGCCCTTGTGTAGGCAGCCCCTCCAGCATAAAGGACTACATTGAGCGAACATTTTAGAGAGGCGGTCCGGGGTAAAATACCACTTCATCATAGTTTTATAGATACTCTCTTTTTGCTGGGTGCACACCGTCATTTTCCGTGCATTCTCCCACATCATCCCCCATTGGGAGGGAGACCATTCCTTCCCCCATACTTTTTCCCAGTATTGCATATAAGTGTGTTTAGGGAATGGCTCTCCTGGAATGGTATTAAGCAGACTATATAATTGAGAAATCAGCCCCTTGCAAGGGAAGCCGCCACTCAATATTCGCTCAAATGGAGTCAGCTCTATCCGGGGGCGATGCCCAAACAAAGATGCAATATAATGTTTGATCTGGAGATATTCCAGCATTTTCCCTGTGTTCCAATTACATTTTCTCCCAATGATTTTTTGATGTGCGCTGGGCTTTTGGCAATACCCCAAAGTTTTCAGAGTTTTTGGACAAAATTTTTTTTTGCTGAAAAATCCAAAAAAATCTTGAAAATCGGATGAAAAATCAGAAAAAATTTTGAAAATCTGATTTTTCACGATTTTTTACTGCAAACAAAATTTTCGTGAAAGTGTATTAATAAATGAGCCCAAAAAACCTGTGCGGATTTGGTCTGAGTTTTTTTCAGAAAATATTGAGATAAATTCAGATTTTGATAAATAACCCCCATAGTGTATCATTTTGGAATATGTTCTATTTTGTCCCTTAGACTGTCCAACTGCCTACCTACTTATGTATGGCCCCCTTTAGACAGCATATTTTGCACATTTCCCTACAAATCAATTCAAATGTAGACACTGGCCATGTGTTGACTTTTCTGTGAACTTTTTTGAATTTGAGCATCCAACCTTCCAAGAATCAAGACTTTCCAGATTTCTCGCCAGCTTTATAACAGCAAAATCAGCAATTTTAATCATGACGGTCTCAATTTAGCTTTATTGTGTTGACATGCTCATGTCTTGTCGTAACCCATGGGCTATGCACTGCTGAATGAAAGCCTAAGGAAAATGCAGATATTATATTGACAAATATAACAAAAATAATTGAAAAAAGTTCCTCTGCACTCAACCCATTATCATTATATTATTATAATATATGGACAAACAATCCCTGTTTTGTTTAAAGGGGAAGGCATTTTTAGTAGATTAAGGCACAAAATGTTTCAATGTCTTTAATACTTTGATAATGGGTTGAGTGCAGATGACTCTTGTATTTGCCTATGTGAATTTTGTGGTCACAGCCTCATTGCACCCGCCCTTAATGTTTTTAAAAATTAGCGGTGAGCACAATTTTCCCTTGTTTGTTATAGCAGATGTTATATTGTATGTGCCACTGGGGAAGCATTAAGGAACGACAATTCTTCATCAGCATCTTTCTAATTTATGAATGTGTGTATATGCGCATGAACCTCATCCTCATGGTAGACCAGAGGGATATTATGTTAAATTCTGACAGATGATAGTTTCATATCTTCTCATTAACATTAAAAGGCAGGAGCTGAGGGAATAGAAATTCAGTTTTGATTCTGACACCTACATATCTGAAATGTATTTTCATTTAGCATTCCTTGGCATGCTCATATATTCAATGTCCTAGTAATGGGAGTTGTCTTCATATTCATGATTTCTGTTTCATGATGGTGCCTGTTTCTGGAATATTATTCTTAAGGAGGGAAAATGAAAAAGATATTTAGCATTTTGCAGATAGTGGTTTTCTATAATATCTTTTTATGAACAACCAGAATGAAATTTAAAAGAAAATCTCTTCTAGCAATTTCTGAATAAAAAAAAAAATGCAACTGACTTTCCTTTAGACTTGATTTTTATTATAAGCTCAAACTAACTTTTCTTATCATTTCCCGAAATTTCTGTTACTGATTATTTCAGATGAAACCATCTGTGTATTTCAGAGGATCGTGAGGAAATCTTTGGCAGAGATATGTACACAAATAGAGCTCCAGTTTTTAACAACAACATAAACATACGTTTCAGATTAAATTTGTTGAAAAAACAAGAAGTAAACAATTTGCAAAATTGGAATTTATTGGGTAATGATTCCTTGCCTATTGTCCAAATTTGTTTTTTGTTTTAGTTTTTTTTTGAAGATACAGTAGATTGATAGTGAGTTTCCTATAGACTTGATTTACAATTCAATTTTCTCAAATAATTTCACCCACGTTAAGAAACAGTTTGCAGTGGAAAAAAAAATAATTGGGAAAGTGGGGACATTTTTGATATGATGGCTATACCATTAACGCATATCCAACTTTGGTGAAAAGTCTTGACATTTTTTCATAGATTAAATTATTGAAACTGTCTCAAAAATGCAAACTTGGAACTGGAATTTGCTTGTTTATTTTCTTCTGTTGTTTGTCTTTGAAGTTGCTTATTGTATGTTTTCTTTTTTGTTTTCCTTTTAGCTAAATCTTTAGGATACCATCTTATATTCATTTTTTTTACAGTATGGGTAAACAGATTCAGCTCAGATATTGTAAGAAAAAGGTCCCCTGGTGGTCTAGTGGGCAGCGGCTTACTCTAAGGCGCGCGCGGGTGCACATCCGTTTCTTAAAGGCGCAGTGACGCTTGAGTGTGACGTCAGCGTGCAATGGCGCCAAATTCAAACAGTTTAATAGGGGAATTCAGTGTGTTTAGGATTGCTCGTTGTTAGGTTCAATTTGCCTTGTTCCTGGGTGCTTTATAACTTGTATTCTGATTGATCTACTGTGTTTTGACCCTTGCCTGCCTGTTCTGACCTCTCCAATCCTGATCCTTTGCCTGTCCACTGACTATTCTACATTCTCCAATCCTGATTCCTGCCTGTCTGATGATTCTCTGCTTGTGCTGGCCCAGCCTGCCTGTTCCTGGTGGTGTTTTTCCTTTAGTATCCTGGTGAAACGATCGTGCCCCTTTGCTCGTCCAGAACCGTTTGCTTTGCTCCTCTCTCAAATAAGACCTGACGGCATCCAATTAGCTGAGGGCTCCTCCCGAGGTGAAAGGTGGCGGTTAAAGGCAGAAGTGAGAGCCAAGACCAGGGAGCCTAGCTTGTGTTCTGGATATAGGGTGCCGAACGTGACAGTACAACGGGCAATCCTAAACAAACTGAATTCCCCTTTAAAACTGTTCGAATTTGGTGCCATTAAGCGCTGACGTCACACACCAGCATCGCTGCGCCTTTTAGAAACGGACGTGCGCCCGGCACACATCTTAGAGGAAGCCGGCACCGGAGAGGAAGGAGCAGCGCAGTGTGGACCCCGCTGCCCACTAGACCACAAGGGTAACTTTTCCTTAAAGATATTTTGTAAAATTATTTTAAGTATGAACACTAACCATAGTGTAACCTAGTTCGACCATTGGCTTGGTTAAGTTGAACATGACTGTAATTTTGTGTTTTGTGCTTTGTTATACTGAACTACAAGCTCCTAACTTTTTACAACCTCTGTCCCATCTAAATAGACATAAAAATATTTTTCACCAATGCATTTTTAACTGTTTTTTCTGTTACTGTTACAGAATCTGAAATCAATATATAAGCATTACATCAAAACATAAAACAATGTTTACATACCCCTGTCTACATACCTCATGTCAGCCACTGCCCCCTGACGCGTTTTGCCCCATTGGGTGCTTCATCAGAAGTGTATCGTCATTATTATGTTTATTTATTATATGAAACCATATGTGAGTTTCATAGGGTCCAGAAGAAATCTTTGGCAGAGGCACAGAGTCCGTAGCCCATGCAGTATATAAACAGAGCTTCAGTTCATAATAACAACACAATATATATATTAGAATTACTTTGATTCAAAAACAAAATAAATCATTTAGAAATGCCTTTACTTTGTATTAACCTAAAGTGATACTTCTCGTTAAACATGACAAATGTTTTCTGTGGGAAACGATTCTTTGTCGGCTTTCCAAATTCTCCTTTGTTTGTTTTTTTTAGATAATCAAAAAAGCAAGTAAATTGAATTTTGCAAATGACAGTTAATCTTTGGCGGAAGTAATGTTTTTCATTTCCGAAAATACCCATGACTAATAAACCAAAACACATGAGCTTATTTGTAGATTAACCCCAACCAAAAGAAACAAAAACCTGCTGAATTGCTGTTTTAGCCTCTGGGGACCTCCTATTTGGAGTCAATTGGTGGAAAAATCAAAGCTTTCTTTAGAAAAAACATCAAATGGAATTCGATCGAATACGATGTTAATGTATTCATACAATTCGAATTTGAACGAAAATGGGCTATTCACCCGAAAAAAAACCTTAGATTTTTTCAATAAATTTCAGTTGGTCTCTATATTCAGTTCAAAAAAACTCCCATTACTTCGAAATTCAACCCTTGATAAATCTGCCCCCTAAGGGTTGAGGATTAAAATTGTTGTTCTAGTGGGGAACCTGGAGTCATCTGAACATAAGTGATGGGCAAAAGTGAATGGTTTCGATTTGCTGAAAAATTTTCCAAACTGCAGACAAATTAATTAGCTAAATGATGAAATTTCACCAAAATCTCACTATATGCATTGGAGTCAACGGCAATTTTTCTGCAGTTTTTCCCAGTGCAAAAAAAAAAAACCCACTAGCAAAACAAAAATTTCCAATAATACCATTGCCATTTTCACTGTGTTTTTTTTTTTCTGTGCATTTTTACAGCACAGAAATACAAAATGAGTGGAGAAACAAAAGCATGGGGAAAATTCTAATAATACCATTGAAAATGTTTATTATGATATAAAACATATAAATGCTACACTATGGCCTTATATGTTTTATGCTTAAATGGCACTTAGTAGTGATGGGCAAATTTCTCACGTTTCGCTTCACGGAAAAACTTTCGGATTTGCCAAAACTGCAGAAAATTTGTGAATAAAATGTGAAATCAGAAACTTCACGAAAAAATTGTGAAATTCGAAAGTTTTTACTGAAAAATTGTGAAAATCTGCCATTTTCACAAAAAATTGTGAAAATTGGACATTTTCACGAAAAATCGTGCAAATTGGAAATTGACGCAGGCGAATTTTCACAGGTGAATTTTTGCAGGAGATTCGCGAATTTATTCGCCCATCACAAAACGGCGAAAAATTCGGGAAAAACCGTGAAGTCTGAACGTTCATGAAAAAACGTGAAATTTGAACGTTTTCATGAAAATATTTCTGAAGTTCTAACATTTTACTGAAAATTTTCACTGAGTCATTTTTATGGAAAAATCTTGATAATCGGAAATTTACCGGCAAATTTTCATGGGAGATTCACAAATGTATTTGCTGGCGGCGAAACGTGGAAATTTGCTGCAAATTCGTGCCAGGCAAATTTAACTGCCCATCACTAGCACTTAGTCATAAGCCAAAGGCTGCCTATGATTAAGGATCATTTAGGCATGAAATGCATAAGCGATAGACCATGGGATTTATATTTTTTAAATCATTCTGTAAAAAAAATTTTGTAACTTTTTTTATTTTTGGAGAGCAGTAGGGTGCCTGATTTTTTTGAACACATAAAAAAGATTTTTTATAGCAAAGCATGCATGCTGAAATTCTAGCATGGATTCATGAAAATATTTGCTGCTGGCGAACACAAATGTTGCATTAAAACTGTGTAATAGACAAAAAAGTTGATCTTACTGGAATCTACAGGATTAACCAAATCTTTTACAGACAGTTTTCTGCAATGAGTCAGCGCCAACATACCTACTGAGTGGCTTTGAATTGATGGATCTATTTGAATCTATTTAGATGTCTCCAAACACTAACACAATGCTGTGATTTCCTGAGCAGTAAAGTATCGGTCATGGATACCGAAGGCAGAAACTGACCCATTTTGTATTGCTAAAAAATTTGCAAATCCATGGAAAAACTTTCAAAATGGTGACATTTTTGCAGAAATTTGTCAAATGCAATGGCGTAAATGGATGTTTTTGGACAATGGCGTGAATGGATGTTTTTGCAAAATGCATTGGTCAATGGGCTTTTTTTTTAGCTAAATGTATTGGAGTCAGTAGGTTATTTTCTTGTGCCAAATGCACTTTAATTTTGCCGTGAATCTGTATCAGGCAAAAAAAAATTGCAGATGGATCCATAAATTGAATTTTCTATAAAACCAATGTATAAATATGGCTGCTTTGCATTCACCTGTTGTGCCTTGAGTACACCCAAGTTAGTTATACACATCCGCTAGTGATGGGCGATAAATTTGCCTGGCACGAATTAGCGGTGAATTCCCGCGTTTCACTCCGGCGAATATTTCCGATTTTGTTTGTGAAAACGTTCAAATTGCTCGATTTTATAGTGAAAACATTCAAATTGCTAGATTTTTTAGTGAAAACGTTTGAATTGCTCAATTTTTTCGTGAAAATGTTAGAATTTCATGATTTTTCCGTGAACTTTCTGATTTCATGATTTTCGCAAATTATTTGCCGTTTCGCAAATATACGGGAAATTCGTGAATTTTTCGGCAAAGTGAAACAGGAGACATTCGCCCATCACAAACATCCACACCCTGCAGTGTTGAATCCAATCATGTCAGTTATTTTATTGCAATATTAATAAAACATTTAATTACGAAAGAAGCTGCTGCCCGTTATTCCCAGTGCTAGCTTGAACCGATAAATATCTAGGGGCCGATTCACTAAGGGTCGAATATCGAGGGTTAATTAACCCTCGATATTCGACTAGGAATTAAAATCCTTCGACTTTGAATATCGAAGTCGAAGGATTTAGCGCAGATAGTTTGATCGAACAATCGAAGGATAATTCCTTCGATCGAATGATAAAATCCTTCGAATCGAACGATTCAAAGGATTTAAATCCAACGATCGAAGGAATATCCTTCGATCAAAAAAAGTTAGCCAAGCCTATGGGGACCTTCCCCATAGGCTAACATTGAGTTTGGTAGCTTTTAGATGGCGAACTAGGGGGTCGAAGTTTTTTTTAAAGAGACAGTATGGTAAGAGCTGGGGGTGAAGGGGGAGGGTGAAGGGGGAGGCGACTTACCCCAAAATGGTGTTGTCTCCTGCAACAACTATATTAGTCACATACAACAAACTACCTAACATGGAAACAGCAAAAACCCCTATACTATTTCATACACAATGTATTAACTTATTACTGTATTATCTCTTCTGATAAGTTTCCCCAATTTCTATTTCTTAACTGTAATTTACATGTGATTTCCTAAGGGTATTCTATACTGTGTAGTGTAGAGATATTACTGATATCCTGCATAATATGTTGTAACTGTGGGGGATTTTATATTTTTTTTTTGTAAAATGTCAGTCAATGCCTTCCCTTTCTCTGCAAACATGTCTGTGCTGTTAATGTTATGTACGAAGACATGTCAGTTTAATATAAAGACTTGTCATATTCGATTTTTTTCCCTCAGTTTTTAATTTTCGACATTATCTGCATTTAAGCACAAATACAATTCACGCAGTGGCGCAGAATAAATTGCTCTCAGCTCGTTGCATTTACAGGAATGGAATAAGAGAGAAAAAAAACTCTGAAACAACTGTCAGTATCAAAGCAAACAGAATAACCATCAAGGCTGGGGTGAAAGAAGGGCCAAAAAGAGCAAAAAACGCAAGCCCAGGCCTTCCAAAAATTGAAGGTATTCAAGTGCCCAGTGTCAGACTGGGACATTAGGGGCCCACCAAAAAACCTTAGACCAGGGGCCCACTCTCAGTACTATTAATCTTCCTCTCCTCACTCAACCTCTATTCTCCTAGTCTCTTTTCTTTACATACTAAAATCTATTATTCCACCTATTTAGCCTCTTTGTTCTCATAGAAATAGGGAATGGCCATGAAATAGGCCAAATGTTTAGCAGAATGAGGGCCACTGACATCTGGGCCCACCGGGAATTTCCTGGTATCCCGGTGGGCCATTCCAACACTGCTAGTGCCCATCAGTTGACACCCCATACCTGCTATTACCAGGTATTACCTGGTTTGGAATGAGAAATCCAAAAAACGCAGGCAATAAAATCAATTGAACTGACCCATTGGCCAGTAGGATCCAGTTCATTAAAATATAATAACATTTTTAACATTTTGTAAACCCTTAGATAAACGACAGGATTTCCAGATGGAACTTTTCTACATCTAACCCCTTCTCTGAGAATTGTCTCATGAGGGACTAGCAGAGGGCAGAGTGTGTAGTCATTAAGATTAGTCAAAAGTCAAGACAATGAGGCACAGGGGAACTTCAGGTTTCCGTATAGCGTAAACACAGGGATAGATATACAGGTATGGGACCTGTCATTAAAAATGCTCAAGACCTGGGGGTTTTCTAATAAGGGATATTTCCGTAATTTGGACCATCATACCTTAAGTCTACTAGAAAATCATGTAAACATTAAATAAACCCAATAGACTGGTTTTGCTTCCAGTAGGAATTAATTCTATCTTATCTGGGATCATGTAAAAGCTACTGTTTTATTATTATAGAGAAAAAGGAAATCACTTTGAAAAATGTGGATTATTTAGATAAAATGGAGTCTATGGGAGACGGCCTTTCTGTAAATCATAGCTTTCTGGATAACGGGCTTTTGGATAACAGATCCTATACCTTTACCCTTCTAATAGGCATCGTTCAGGAAGAAAGGTCTAAGGCTTAGTGACCATTTCATATGATCTCATTATATCCCAGAATTTAAAGAAATAAAGACATTGGAAGATAAAGAATCATACCCCCCCCCCCCAATGAATTTAGGTTTGACCTGGAAAGTTTATATCATAGCCACCATACTACCTTACTTCCCAAATTAGACTTAGACTTGCAGTAACATAAAGTCCAAAAATGTTGCTCTACTGTTCATATATAAGTCTCACTAGTGGCTGACTAGGAAGGCAAGATGGCGACCTGGAGCTGCAATGAAACTTCCCCAGGCCAGTGCATTTTTTTTTCTAAAAGGAGCATCAACCCGGGGAACAAACCTAGCAAATAAATTGCCCTGGTGTGTTGAACATAGTGCTCCCCACATAATGAATTTGGATATGCTATTCCTTTAATATCATGAAACTCTTTCTATGTGGCAGACAGGGTTCAATGGTACATATATGTATATTGTAAGAGATGTGCTTAAAAAGGTCATGATTTGTGAATTTTTCACCAGTGGTAGACTAGTGAACAGCTAAACTCCAGGGAAAACGTATAGTGCTGTAGTAGGTAAGGCTGTAATATTCTGGCTTAGGAAAAGTGGGATAAATAGGTCCCTGGAGTGAATGGAGAAGAGCAGGGTGGGCCCTCCATTCCATACTCCATTTCAGAGTTTTTAGCCACTCAGCCATATGTATATGCCTGATTAGGCTGCAGTTAAAAGTTCCAGGTTCAAGGATCCTTCCTTGTATTGGAGGAGGTGGTGAGGTTCCTGAATTCCTCCTTGTGTTGGAGGACATGATGAGGTTCATGGATCCATCCTTGTGCTGAAGAAGAGTGTGAGGCCCCCTGGAGACCTCCTGGTGTTAGAGGAGGGGGTGAGAGTGGGAACTACACATGGGAGCTGGTGTGTATTTCACCTGATGAAAGTACTGAGATGAACCTGGTTTGGGTTTAACAGAAGGTTTAAGACATTTCTGCTAAAGTAAGGAATATTCTGTTGTGTTGGACTTTGTTGCTGAACACAAGCTATTTTCTGTTGTCATTGCTCTGCTGCTGCAACAACTTGTTTGAGACTAAATATAAACTGACTTGTTTAAAGGAAAATGTAAAATCTTCTACAGCAGCTTTTTTCCATGTGCTACACATTAGATGGATTCTTTGACCAAGTCCGCTGCTCCTTGATGCGCCATTAATGTGACTGGAGATTGAAGCCAACAAATAGCTTCTTTGATTTTCAATTCATTGACTGAATTCTGAGGCTGTGCTTCTATTAATTGCTCAGCTGGAGCTAAACACTATGAGCCGCTAGTTTCCATTCAGTGCAGTCAAGTATTTTTTTTCAAAGTATGTTTGATGAGCAGCGAACATATCTCCTCTGCGCTCTTCCATTCCTAGCCACACACTGACTGACTAAAGTTGGAATGTTCTGAGCGGCCAAAGGCACAATTCACTATTCCTTTAAGATGCTAACCTGCCAGACTAAGTCATTTTTAGAACCAAACTTCAAGAAGAACTGACCCAGAACAGTAGAGTAACTCGTAGGCAGAACATTCTGAGACTGTGCATTTCACATTAATTTCTCTCTAGGGGAAGGTTATAGTAACATGAATGTATAGACTGGGAGAAATTATATGTTTGTGTTGCTATTTGTATGGTTTGCCCTTCATTTCTACATCTCTCTTTACACTGACATTTAAAATACTACTGATTGTTGGGTTAAATGGCAACCAGAAAGCATATTACTCAAACCACTATTCATCTTCTAGGCTAGTTCTTCCTAACTGGAAACTCTAGGGGGACACAGACCCTTTCTTGGTGCAGGGGCTTAGAGCAAAGTCCAATGGGGGTGAAATGCTTTCCAGGTGAGATTTGGGGAAAACAATTTATTTACTAAAATCCCACTTTTTTCTGGTTGGTCTTTTAAAGGGGAAAACACCATTTTTTTTCGTAGCAAAAAAACCTCGATTTTTTTTGTGATTTCTCAAACTCTGATGTTGTTAAAAGTTTGAATAAAAAGTACTCCATCTCAGACCTGCTGAATTCACGTAGAAGTCGAAGGCAAATGACAATTGAAAGATATCCTGATCTGAGCTGGGTTTTGTACAATAATCCGAAAATGTTGTGGTTTTCAGGTGATAATCAAAAAAAAAAAAAATGCACAGTTTTTGGTTGTCAAATCTGAAAAAGTCACAGTTTTCAGGGACAAATCCAAAAATGTATACGATTCAATTTTTTTCACAATTTTATCTAGACTTTTCCCAGACAATACATTTTTGTGAACATTTATCGATAAATAGGGTAAAAACACTGTGCGTATTTGAGTAGTTTTCAGGAAATAGTGTAAAATTTTCGGATTTTGATAAATAACCCCCTTGATATCCTTAATATTGCTGGATTTGTGGCTGAAGGATACAACATTTTCATATACCTTTTGTTATAAGTGTAGGAGGGAACCATCAACAATATTGAGAAAAGTGGCCTCTAGAGTGCCTGAAGACTAATATTGTGAGTATTGCTGATGGTGTTCCGCTCCCCGAGGTGAGGGTCTGGGCCATTGCTTCAACATGGTGAGTTATCTAATTAATTATATGTTCTCTGCTGTGATTGATAAGTGAGGGGGGTCATGTTGCATCTCAAGTGGGGGTTCAAACTAGGGATGCACCGAATCCAGGCTTCGGTTCAGGATTCGGCCAGGATTTGGCCTTTTTCAACAGGATTCGGCCGAATCCTTCTGTCCAGCCGAACCAAATCCGAATCCTAATTTGCTTATGCAAATTAGAGGCAGGTTGGAAATCGCATGCCTTTTTGTCACAAAACAAGGAAGTAAAAAATTTTCCCCTTCCTTTCCCTAATTTGCATCTGCAAATTAGGATTCGGATTTAGTTTGGTATTCGGCCGAATCTTTTGCGAAGGATTCAGGGGTGCGGCCAAATCCAAAATAGTGGATTCTGTGCATCCCTAAACAATACATTTGTAGACTTACAGAGCATTTGTTTTTTAGATGAGGTCAGCGACCCCCATTCAAAAGCTAGAAAGAGTCAAAAGAAGGAGCCAAATAATTCAAAAGCTATAAAAAAGAAAAAATGAAGGCCAATTGAAAAGTTGAATACAATTGGCCATTCTATATCATAGTATAAGTTAACTTTAACAAGCTACCCATTTAAAACCAGAAATGAAACCATTTAACCTTCAGTTAAAGAATAATGGGTAGTGACATCTCAATGCTCCTAAATGCCCCTGTGGCCAACTATGCATCAATGAACTACTGGTTTAATAGCAAAGATACAATAGTTCAGAGCCATATTCCCAGTTTTAATCTCCCTTAGGTCTCAATAGTGCAAGATATTGGAAATGGCTTCTGATGGGGTAGTAATTGGGAGCAACAAAGCAATGGAACCATAAGGTTTGTGTTGTGATGGACACATCATTTGTGGTTTCAGTGGGAATATTTAGAGAATCGTTTTTCTTTCTTTTTTGCCTTAAAGGATAAGTAAACCTTAAAAATAAGTGCATGTATCCTTTAATATCCTTAGTATCCTTAATATCCTTAGTATAAGTACATGTATCCTTTAATATCTTGGAATTAAAAATAAATAGATAATGAATGTACATTGCAAAAGTGCTTAGAATAGCCCCCTCGTCAATTTTACATTAATTTATATTTAAGATTTATTTATCCTTTAAAGCTAATTTCTTAACACAAAACTGAAAATGTCACATCTTCTAAAACGCTGGTATCTTGAATGGTCAACAGTGAACATGAAGTGCTATAATATATTCCCTGTTAATGTAGGGCAAGGAAAGGGCTCTACGTATGTTTGCTTGGATTATATCCCAGTCAAGTCTGTAGCACCATAAAACTAATTATATAAACTTGAAGAGTGCTTTATTTATTTGGAAAGTTCATGGAACTATAGGATACCCGGTTTATTATTGGAGTGTGCCTGTACATGGCCTGCAGTAGCCCTGGTATCACTATGATCCCCATGGTAGTTCCCATTAAATTCTATTTGAATATGAAGAAAATAAACTTGAGGGAAAACACAGTTACATGTAGGCGGAAGCCTCAGTCAGTGTTAGGAAAGGCAATCCATCAGCCAAATGTATTTCAGGAAGGATCTAAATATAGGAAACATCTTTCAATGCAAAATTCAACATTTAAAACAAACCCTGCCATCCATCTATCATGAAAATGTCAACATCGGTGTAAATACATGGCAACTACGAAAAAAAGGATTTATTCTCCTGCACAAGTGGAGAAGCAAGGAAACGTGTCATTTTAATGGATCCCGTCAAGTGAATGAATTAATAGCCGAGCCCTGGAGTAAAAGACTTGAGCAGGACTAAACCACTTTTTTTATTTTATTTTTTTGGATTTGCACTTCAGTTTCCTTCAGGCTCAAGAAAATCAATGTGCGTTTTTAATTTTTATTAAATCAGAACAGGAAATGGAAGCTCAGAAATGGGAAGAGAGAAGAAATAACCTCTGGAGCGAGTGAGATAACTGCAGATTGAATCGGCTTGGAGCATGAGCTACAGAGTATATATATATATGCAAAAGCCATGCAAAATTGAATCATGGGTTGTTCATTGATGTGGGGGAAGGGATTCATAGCTTTATTGTAGTGACTCTTAATAGGCAACGAATGGAATCTCACAGACAATGAGTAAATTAATGCTGTAGGACAGACATGGAGACCAGAACATCTAAAAATTATCTTGAGATAGAAGGAAGCATGTAAAGAATTGATGATGGTGCAGTGACAAGTATTGTTCATGTTCCAGGGTCTCAATGAATCACTTAACCAGCTGCTTGTATTAGTTGGGCCAAGGATTAATGAGACAGCTAACATTACTTCCCCTCTCCTCCATGGAATAACAGAACTTTAAACTGTGACTACTGTATGACACTCTAATTACACAGTCTGCCTGGAAGTCATATATCATGCCAGCTTCTGTCGTCTCGGCTGAGAAATGAACCCAACAAGAGTCCAATTATCAGGCTACTGACTGAGGTGTTTTTGGGGGAAGGCAGACAGTAGAGTGTTGGGATTGACAAGGGTAAGTTACCTCTACATGGGGGGATTCATGGGAGGGGAATTGGTTAGGAAATTGTAAAATGATAGAGGGGCTGGATAACGACCAAACGAAATGGCATTTTTAGAAACTGAATTTGTGGGCAGAAACTGCAGTTTTTTACAAACTTTATTTTAATATTCTTTAAACACTGCAAAGGTGGGTCACAATTGGGACCGTTTGCAATTCGTCTTAATTTATACCCAAAAAAATGGAGCATGCGTTGTTGAAGCAAGGTCCAGATCGGCTTCAAATGATCTGATGTGGTGAGATGATCTCAGAGAAGAAGACCTCAGGTGGCTTGAGATGGCCTTTGCCAATCCCACTGTGCTATTGTACCAGAAAAAACGACAGTATTCGCTTGGTGGTGGTGCAGTTAGGGAGGTGGAATCCCCTTGCGAGAACTGAGGGTTATTCTCAATTATTTGTTCTCCTGTAAACTTCAGAAATTATACCCAGTGTGCCCCGTATCTTTCTGATCTGGAATGATCTTTGAAAAGCATCGTGAGTATGGTTACATATACAGGTATGGGATCTGTTATCCAGAAAGTTCCACTTTACAGGAAGGACATCTCCCATAGATTCCATTTTAATCAAATAATTTAATTTAAAAAAATTTAATTTTTCTCTGTAATAATAAAACAGTAGCTTGTACTTAATTCGAACTTAGATATAAGTAATCCTTATTGGAAGCAAAACCAGCCTAGTGGGTTATTCAATGTTTAAATGATTTTTAGTAGACTTGAGGTATGAAAAGATTCCTTACCCGGAAAACTTCAGGACCCAAGCATTCTGGATAACAGGTCCCATACCCGTACTAAAAAAAAACGGATTCTTTTTTCAAATTGTAATCTGCACCATAAAATCAATCAAACTGGATTGACCTCTTCTGACTTCTCATCTATTTAAAAGCAACAACAGCAGAATTCCCAAGCTGCAGGGCTGAACACTATTTGCCTTTGATTAAACATTGGATGAGGACAGTGGATTTAGCCTACAGTACTTTACTATAGTATAGCAACCAATAAGGTCTGTGCTTTTACAGGTGACTTCAAACAGGTGACTACTGATTGGTTGCTGTGGGTTAGTAAACCCAAAACAAGCTTTTATTGGTTTGCCCGCTTTGACAAAATAAATTCATATCAAACAGGTGAAACCTTATTCTGCTGTCAGTCCAGGGTTCAATTGTTTCCCATTAAAATGGAACAGTTTAAAATCATCACACCATCATTTGCCAAGTGCAAAAATGGGTATAATCTTCCACTTTGCACTTTAGCCTACGGGTAAAAGAATTGCCACAGTGCTTCATTCATGGGGTGCAGACTGGGGTAGGCACATAGGCTTCCTCCCTCTCATCTAGGGTTGGACTGAGGTGTGTAAGGCAAACCAAAGCTGCTACCCCAGGGGCCCCACACCCCCTCAGGGGTCCCTCACCACCCCCACGATCAGCCACAGCCAGTCTGGATCAGGTGGAGGAAGGGCAGCAGGCATGGGGAGGGGGGTTCAACCTGGGTAAACTGAGCCCATGAGGGTTTTTTCCTGGTGTCCCACCCAATCAGACCCTGCTCTCATCCGCTACCCAATCTCAAAATTTGTGTGTCATCAGAACTGCAATTTAGGGAGTGCCAGCTGTGCAGGCTGGTATGGGGCCAATTCTTTTGTAATGTTGAAACAGTATAGTCTGTATGCTACTAAAACATTTAGAATGTTATAATTTTTTTATCAAGCAAAGGGCTGATGTTCTCTGGATTTCTTGGGGTCGATGGTGGTGCAGGCTGTTTGGGGACACACTGTGCACCAGGCTGAGAATAAAATAACTGTTCCACGGGGCATTCCTGTCACTGGATCCTTTGTCTCAATTTATTTCAGCGCTTTGCATAATCACAGAACTAGAGGTAACATGGGACACATTGGTGCATAAATGATGGCAACAGAAGGGATCCTGAAGATATTTTTTCTCAATAGCGATGGGACACATCCGTTTATATTTACTGGCTGCTGCTGTGCCAGTGTTGAGGCTTAAGCTATTAAATCTGAAGAACCTGAGGCCCTAAGCCTTGTGTGTAATGATTCCGAGGCAGCCCAAGATATTTCTGTTGATGCAAGTGAATGTAAATAATTCATAACCTTCTCCTGGTGACTTAGTCCTTCCTTCCCTTGTTCCTGTCCGTGCAGTCCTCACTGACCTCCCTGGGCAAACAAATATGTACAAAGTATGAATTCCTAAATGTATAATTATATTTCCCAGATGACTCTGCATGGTCATAGCTAGTCTTGGTAGTTGCAATATTGATTGCTACAAATGCCCTAATCAACAATTCACCCAATATCTTTCCATGTCATTCGTTGACCTTTAATTTCTGTATCTTCCAGATTGATTGTAGACCGAGGTTCTCATCCCAGTTTCCATGGATATGATAGACAACACCCAGGACACTCTTGATAGAGACATCCCAATAAAAACTGAAATTAATTATCAATTTTGATAATTGCTACATCTTGGGAATAGAGGAATGAACTTTATGCTGGGAATAGAGGAATGAACTGGGAATAGAGTGTAAACTTTACCTTAGGGCAATTCGAAAAGTGCAGCATTGTGTTCCCTGAAGTTGGGTCCCATGCATCAAAATGAATACAACTGCGGGATTGTGCTGTTGATGAGTCAGACGCAGTGTCATCCAGATATCAAGGGGGTATCATAATTTCTGAAACATACTGTTAATATGAGCCCAAAGAGGTGTCTCTGGAGTTTCCACCAGCTTGAAGGTAATGGTAGCAAGTAGAAGTGATACGAAAGAAATCCACGGCACACAGGCTGCTGCAAGCAAGGATCCCCTTGCACGTTTAATGCGGAAGTGAGCAACGTTTCGGGGTCACGCCCCTTTGTCAAGCCTACGGTAATTAGTGCATACAAGCATAAATAGCCATACAAAAGCAATGATTGGTGCAATAATAAAATCATGTGATAGCAGTGCTAAGTGCATTTTGAAAGATTATTCCAATAAAGATACATAAATTCTCATACATGGTAGAAAAACATTTTTTTAAAACATTTTTTAAAACTTTTTTTTATAAAAAACAGTTTTTTGCAAAAATTGAAAAAATCAAAGTCCAATGGTGATACCAACCTAACTAAAGTCCATAAAGATTCCAAAATTATAGAATAAACAAAATTAGCGCTCAAAATACAAAAAGTGTATAAAAATAAAAAGTATGTTTATTTTTAATCAAAAAATCGGGTGGCGCAATTGCGCTGGCAAATATTGGAGCGGGTGGTCACTAGGCCTGGGCAGGATATAAAGAAACTGTTACACCAAAGAGAATGTTTTTGGATTTGGCGCCTACAATCTAAGCAACCTAAGGGTTTGAACGAGGAGTACAACTTGGCATGTTTTTTATAAGTAAACTGTTGTTTTTTTCTTACAGATAATTTCCCATAATATTTGACAGGGACAGGTACCCCGCTGCCCATCATCTGGTAGGGTAAGATTTTTTGATTAAAAATAAACATACTTTTTATTTTTATACACTTTTTGTATTTTGAGCGCTAATTTTGTTTATTCTATAATTTTGGAATCTTTATGGACTTTAGTTAGGTTGGTATCACCATTGGACTTTGATTTTTTCAATTTTTGCAAAAAACTGTTTTTTATAAAAAAAGTTTTAAAAAAAGTTTTAAAAAAAATGTTTTTCTACCATGTATGAGAATTTATGTATCTTTATTGGAATAATCTTTCAAAATGCACTTAGCACTGCTATCACATGATTTTATTATTGCACCAATCATTGCTTTTGTATGGCTATTTATGCTTGTATGCACTAATTACCGTAGGCTTGACAAAGGGGCGTGACCCCGAAACGTTGCTCACTTCCGCATTAAACGTGCAAGGGGATCCTTGCTTGCAGCAGCCTGTGTGCCGTGGATTTCTTTCGTATTGATTCAATTGTGAGGTGGCCGAACCTCTACCACTGAGCACCGGACTTCGCATTATACACTGGGTGTGCGAGAGCCAGCTTTTGTTTTACAGCAAGTAGAAGTGGCCATACATGGGCCAATAAAAGCTGCCAACAGACAAAGTTGGCAGTTTATTGGCTAGTATATGGGGGCCCCCTGTCAAGCTTCCCAGATCGATATCTAGCCAAAAATTGTCCAGATGACAATCAGGCAGGTTTAAAATTCCTGTCAAATCAAGGGCCACATTTGTTCATTAATGCGGTCCTCAATCACACCGCCTACATTCGTGGTCTTCTGATCCAACTGTTGGGCCCTAGGTACCACAATTAAGCCCTCACAAGGTGGGCATATTGTTGCAAGAACTGCTCATTTGGCAACCTTGCTAAACAAGTGGATCTTCCCATGTATGGCTACCGTAAAGGAGAACTAAATCCCCCCCAATAAGAAAAGCCCCATCTACTGCCCTAGATAATCCCCCCCCCCCCCCGCTTCCTACCTGCAAAGTGCATTATGCCAGTGTCCCTGGTCACCATCTTCTGGGTCTTTGGTGTTCTTTAGATCCTCTTCCTTCCCTCCTTGGTACAAATACCGGAATGCTCCACCTGCACATGTTCCCTTACAGTAGAAGACTGAAACTCAGAAGATGGCACCCATGATCGCTGCGACGATACTCTGCATAAATAAGTGCGCATGCTGCCAGGGACACTTTCTGGGATAATGCACTATGTGGGTAGAAAGCATGGAGGGGGGACTATCTAGGGTAGAAGATGGGGCTTTTCTTATTGGGGGGGGTTAGTTCTTCTTTAAAGGACGCCTTTTGGCCGAAAATATTTTCCCCAACCAAAGATGTAGCCTAATAGAGGTTGGGGGTAACATTAGTTTTTTTTTTCTTTTTAATTGGCCCCGTTGGAGCTAGGACACTTGCACCGGGAGGGAGTTCCTTGTGTGAGCGGCCATGTCGTGCAGAGTGCATGTGCATAATGAGCTTCTAACGTCACATGCCCATAATGAGCAAGTTGTGCCATTCACTCATTATATGCCTGGGTGGTTGGGGAATATATTTGCGGCATGCTGATACAGTGTTTTCTTTGTCTAAGTCACAATTCATATAGGTGTGCTATGATAGAAGCTGTTATCAACTGTATTTAACTTGTTCACGGAATGCCTGCCCTCAACTTCTCCAAGAAGGAGAGGGCAGTAATTAGAGGATTCTCTGTATGGTTAGTAGGACATATGTTTCTGATCTTGCCCTGGTACAGACCCAAAAAGCACCAGCCACTGTACCACCCAGATGCGCATAAGGTAATGAGCACATTAAACCCATGGTAATTAGTGGGTAATCATTGGTCACTTTGGGGCTCAAAACTGACACTGGGGACTTCTGCTCCAGGCTCCCCAGCAGCATTCATCCCCATCTGGAGTAGAAACTAAAAAAATTAAAGGTCAGGTGTTCCCACTTATTAAGTAAACTACATGCAAAAAATAGTTAAAAATCCCTGGGTAAATATGGGGAACTTCTTGAAGTAACAGAACCAGGACTTCCTTAGCACTAGGGGAATTTGGCTCCGTAACATAAAACCTTGAGCAGAAATAACCTCCATGCACTGACCAGGAATGTTGAGCTACTTACAGTTTCAGCCTTATTTATTGGAATTTTCGTGAATAACTAGAAAGCTCTAAGAATATCTAAAAGCAGTCTGTTTGGCAATGAAATAGCATGAGAGAAGATGGAGGCATTGGTCTTAATGTGAAACTCAACATAAATATCAGTACTGGAACCAGAGGAAACAGAAGGGAACATATGTGTAACTATAGAAACTGAGAAGATAGTTGTTTTTCAGTAGGAGTCATTTATAGGCCTCTATAACAAGGGAAAGAATTAAAGGAGGTAATAACAACAGTGGATGATGGTGATAAGCTACATGAAGGCTGGCAATATACTGTATATAAAAGAAAAGATATAGGAGGCTTGGGTTTCTACTGTCCTATGATAGGAGAACCAGGTCGCCATCTCCTTCAGCTTCATGGATCTTCATTATGGTCCCAGGCTGATGTTGAAGGTGCAGTAGAGAGAAAAGCCAGTTCTTTGTTTCTACGTTCAGCTTTTCACTGCACTCAGACCGGCCCATAGAGAGGATCCTAGAGGAAGAAAAAGAGGACGGAGACATGGAGCTCCTACAGAAGTAATTTTATTACATAAATCAAAAGCCCACTCCAATCTCTTTATAATAAAATGAAAAATGGCTGAAGGACAGTTATTTAAATGTACTTGAATATCTATTAAATAGATTGTGAAAGCCTGGCGTTGGCAGCACTTGTTTCAGAAAGAAGAGAACTGAAGAAATGTGATGGTTATTACCCAACTTTATTATTTGACATGAGTTCTCTTTGTACTCCACCGAGGCATTCTATCCATAATGTATCATACTCCTCCCAGCATAGTTCTACCTGTCCCACATTCATGAAGTATAAACCTCTACATCAAAGTGGAAAGATATTAGTAATAGCGAGGTCACTAAGCAGTTGGAACGTTCTATCTTGGATGTGGCACAGACAGTGAGGGACCTATTATTGGACATCTGGTTCAAGCTGAATCAAATTTCAAACCTCAGGGTATTTCTGCAATGTTTTGAGGAGGGGTCTCTTTTAGGTGATTTCAACCTTAAAAACAAAAGTTAAGTTAGTGAGAAGAGGAAAGTTGTGCTCAGAAAATAAAGTTAGTAAGCAGGGAAGAGTCATCTGGTGTTTCTGCAGTTGGTTCTAAGCAGAACAACATCAACAAGGCTTTGCTTTTCCCACTAACTGAGAATCATCGTTGTGCCTTAGGATGCAGAACAATTATTATATATACTGTACTTTGTACCCATTCTGCAGCACTTATTAGTCAATCCGTTACATTCATTTTAAGCTTCAAGATCCCATGGAACGCGAGCCAATGTTTTAGCGAGACAGATACAGTACTGCTCTCATTCCAAAGCGTATCTGCAGCCAAACGAATTCCAGGAAATAATTATGCTAATTAGTGGCTTTTACATTCTTGCATTAGAAACATTTCAGCTCTGACCATTGAGGAGGAAGAAAACCAGTGTTTAAGGGAAAATAAAACTCACCAGGTGAAAGGAATCGAATAGAAGGGATGATTTCATTTTTGGCAATGCCATGGCTGGAAAGGGGTACAGGTATGGGACCTATTATCCAAAATGCTCGTGACCTGAGGTTTTCCTGATAAGGGATCTTTCCATAATTTGGATCTTCATACCTTAAGTCTACTAGAAATTAATGTAAACATTAAATAAACCCAATAGAATCGTTTTACACCCAATAAGGATTAATTATATCTTAGTTGGGATCAAGTACAAGCTACTGTTTTATTAATACAGAGAAAAATGAAATAATTTTTAAAAATTTGGATTATTTTATTAAAATAGAGTCTATGGGAGATGGACTTCCCATACTTTGGAACTTTCTGGATAAAGGTTTAATGGTTCTCATACCTGTATTACCTTAGTTTATATTGTGTAGCTGTGTTGTATTTTTTTTATAATGTGGGTCTACTCGCTGTAAGGTTTCCACTCCCCAGTCCTCTCTACCTCGTTAACTTTCCCAGTCCCCCAAGAGGCCAGCATGGGGGTCAAGTTTGAGGGTGTGGGGTAATTGGAATAGTAAGTGATAGTAAAATAATAGTCATTGATAGTATATGTCTCATAGCAACAATTATATACATAATTCTTACTGTTCTTCCAACATAGTAACATACAGTAATACCATAGTAACATAGTAACATAACAACATAGTAACATACATAGTAACATATTAACATAGTGACATTATAACATAGTAATATAGTAACATAGAAGCATAATAACATAGTATCATACATAGTAATATAATAACATAGTAAATATTAACATAGTAACATTATAACATAGTAACATACATAGTAACATAATAAATAGTAACATATTAACATTATAACATAGTAACATAATAACATAGCAACATAATAACATAGTAACATACATAGTAATATAATAACATAGTAACATATTAACATAATAATATTATAACATAGCAACATAATAAAATAGCAACATAACAACATAGTAACATACATAGTAATATAATAACATAGTAACATACATAGTAACAATATAACATAGTAACATAGTAAGTTAGGTTGAAAAAAGACACACGTCCATCAAGTTCAACCTTTTAAGTCAATAAATAACCTGCCTAACTGCCAGTTGATCCAGAGGAAGTCAAAAAAAACCCATTTGAAGCCTCTCCAATTTGCCTCAGAGGGGGAAAAATTCCTTCCTGACCCCAAAATGGCAATTGGACTAGTCCCTGGATCAACTTGTACTATGAACTATCTTCCATATCCCTGTATTCCCTCACTTGCTAAACACCATCCAACCCCTTCTTATACCTATCTAATGTATCAGCCTGTACCACTGATTCAGGGAGACAATTCCACATCTTCACAGCTCTCACTGTAACAAACCCCTTCCCAATATTTAGCCGGAACCTCTTTTCTTCTAATCGGAATGGGTGACCTTGTGTCAGCTGGAAAGACCTACTGGTAAATAAAGCATTAGAGAGATTATTATATGAACAACATGTTTATTTAGCCTTGTGTATAATATGCTGGCATGGCTACTGTAATATCTACCTGCCAGCAGAGGGCAGTAATTAGAGGATTCTCTGTATGGTTAGTAGGACATATGTTTCTGATCTTGCCCTGGTACAGACCCAAACAGCACCAGCCACTGTACCACCCAGATGCACATAAGGTAATGAGCACATTAAACCCATGGTAATTATTGGGTAATTATTGGGCAATCATTGGGCAATCATTGGGCAATCATTGGGTAATCATTGGGTTATCATTGGGTTATCATTGGGTAATCATTGGGTTATCATTGGGTAACCTTCCCAGACAAAAATGTCCCTAAAGCCAGTGCAGCCAACCAGTCCTTCCAACATTATCAGCAAAGCAACAAGTGGTATATCCTTATCTTTTTGTGATGAGCACTTTTTATGACTTGGGTTTTCTGATCTTATTCAGGGGTTGGGATGCTGAATACTGTACAGCTAGACGCCGCATGTCATGGTATTGTGAAGGAACCATTCATTGGTCTATACTCAGCTGCGTAAGGGTTATCAATGGGTTTCTCAATGTGCAACTCTCCTTTGAAGTTTCTAAACCTCGTGGGGTCCAACTGATGTCCAACTGATTATATCACATATCAAGAACTGCCTTTACCATTGAGTCTCGTTCTCTTATGTAGGCAGGGGCGTAACTAGAGAGGAAGCAGACCCTGTGGCTGCAGGGGGGCCCAGGAGGTATAGGGGCTCGCATGAGGGCCTAATTAATGTGCTAGTTCAATATATTTTAGTAAAAAAGTATAACCTCTGTGGGCTCGAAAATGGATTTACTGTGGGGCCCAGTAGCATCTAGTTACGCCACTGTATGTAGGTCATGAAGATTCAGCTCTACATAAAGTTCCAACAACCTCTCACAACTTGTTTATATTAATTTGCAGGATGCCCAGGCATGTGGGATAACATTACTTGCTGGATGCCCGCCGAAGTGGGAAAAGTCGTGTCTGTCCGATGCCCTGCACTGTTCAGCATGATTGGCTCAGAAGATGGTGAGTGTCCTTATGGTTTATTGTCAGGCTTTATTGCTGCAGTACTGGATATTTCTCAGGGTTATAAATGAATACAGGGTTTGTCCCTGCAGAATAGTGTTTGGGTCAGCCAATGGGAGCTTCATCAAGGCAAAGCACTACTATAACCTTATTGAAATAACTAGTGATGGGCGAATCTGGCCCAATGCGTTTCACAAGTTTTCGCCATTTCGCGAATTATTCGGCAAAGCAAACGTCAAAAATTCCCGAAACACATTGGAGGTCAAAACACTTTTGACGTGAGCGACAATTTTTTTTATGTGCGACTATTTTGTTTGAATGCATTAAAGTTAATGGGTGTCCGAATAATTTTGACACGGAGCAATTTTATTTTTTTATTTGACGCAGTAACTTTTTCAACAGCAAATCATCACTGCAGTTTCATAAATTTAGTCGCGGTCGGCGAATAAATTTGGCAGAAGTATAAAAGTCCTACAGTCAACTTTTGCCAATGACACTTTTATCTATACAAACCAAAAAAACAATGTAACCTTGTAGTACACTGCGTAGCAACAATGCGTTGCTTAGAATGAATGGGCCTCCATGTACACTATTTCCACACTGACACATACATGATACTTTGTAATGCATTTCCAACATGATGACTCCAAGTACGTTCAAGTTTTAGCCCCTGAAGGGCACTTTTGTGCTTGTTCTGAACCTGATAATATACAATATAATGTTTATGTTATCGTTATGACATTTATTTCGATCCAAATCCATTAGTCATTTCTAGTGATGGGCAAATAAATTCGCCAGCTCAGATTCAAAAGCAACAGTTATGACCCATGTGGCCTCCCCTCAAGTCTCTGATTGGTTACTGCCTGGTAACCAATCAGTGGAAAGCAAGAGAGCTGAAAAGCAGGAAGTAGTGTTCTGGCTATTATGTTAGACATCCAGTCACTCCAGCCTTTATACATTACATTTTTGGCTAACTAACTATATTAGAAATATTTTTTATTTTGCACAGCCTATCTATTTTATTTTTATACTGAACAATTCCTTTAAGCTGTGCCTCAGGGTGCAACCCAATGGGTCACAGTGCAAAAAAAAATGTACCCGTTGCTTTACAACTGAACCCTCTGTTCTCGCTGTGGAAGGAATCAGCATGTTCCATGTATACAACGATATTACAAAGAACACAGACACATGCATTTTCTATTGTGTTCCAGTTGCCAATTCTCTCCATAGAATGACAGATTTCTTTCTGCCCAGAAGACGCTGAGAGCAGAACTGTGACAGTGGGGAAAAAAAACGGTCTGAAAAGAATCCCTGCCTGGAAACAGAATCTAAAAAATGTCAGCTCCCGTGCTGTTCCATTGCTACTGTACTTTCCGCCTCTGCACCAGATGCTGGCGCTCACCTCAGCAACGTCCTCCTCTGCGTTTGATGCTGATTTTATTACTCTGGCAAATAAGATTAAATTGTAATGGGTGGGGTGACTGCGCTCATAAATCACTTATGGGAACATGAGGTGATCATGCGTCTCCATGGAGTAGTCTAGAAATTCTTTGAAGTCATTCTGTTTTAGTCATTCTTAAAATTCTCATTATTTTAATTCAAGCCAAAAGGTCAGACTTACAGGCTTCCAACCCAGTGTGATTTAATATTCTGCTGGCTGGGGATGCTGGGGAATATATTGCACAACAACATGATGGCTATAGGTTTGACCACTATGATTACTGAGACATGTTGAACACTGTGGTGTATGTAATGGCAGTTGCTCTGACCCACGTTCTTCTCATCCCATGTTATGTTGGCTGTGCCTACACGGGGCAAGGTAGGTTTTTCACCTTTTCTAGAACAAAAACCCCAGCCTTCTAATTTATCTCTTTTTTCCCTATTAATAACGTAAGAATCAAGCATCATTTTTACCACCAGATGGCAACCCTAGTGAGGGGAACATGGCTTGGGGGAGGCAGAAAGATGTTTTACAATGTCATTGAGAAGTGAGGAGATCTCATATCAGATGTAGGGGGCGGCACAATGAAGATAGTTGGCATGGTGTGTGTAGGGGCATTTCGGGCTTCTTGCCACCCCCCCTAGCACCCGGCACATGCCATTTCCAGCGCTGTAGTGGGTGTAGGGGGGCCACATCGCTAATGGGGAAAGCGCCATTGCACTAGCAGAGCCGAAATTCTGATTTTAAGGGAAGGGGCCTGAAATGGGTGAGGGTGCAAAGAGGAGACATTTTTGAAATGATGAAAGGAGGAGGCCTGGCATGGGGTCTAGCATGGAAACTTGCCAAAGGCACCGGGAGGAGATTTGGCATACTTGGTGCATTCTGGCCTTCCATCATACTAATGTATTATGGATGTGCATGCACCTACACAGAGAGAAGATATAAAACTGTATGCATAGCACTGACTGTGTGCAGGCCGGATTTGTGGCGAGGCCACAAAGGCCCGATCCTAGGGCGGCAACACAGTAGGGACGGCATGATGCCTAGCTGCCTGAATGCGCACACGGGCACCTGAGGGGGGACAGGGGGTTTCCAGTGATGTTTTTGGGCGCTAGGACCCAGCAGCATGCCATTGGCGGGCACTAGGACCCTGCGGCACAGAGCGACCTTGGGTCACCGAAGGCAGAAATCCGTGCCTAACTGTGTGTAACACCTATAAGTACTATAATGCTTTGGCTGGAGAGCATGTCCTATAGTGAGTCAAGGTGAGCTGTGACCCATAGTTGCTGTGATCTTCCTTGACTTTCCTCAACAAAAGCTAATACCTCCACCTAACATGTTGTGGCCATGGGCAGATGTCACAGGTCCCATTGGTTCAATATACTTCTACTTACAGGCTTTTAAGGCAACATACACACCACCAACCACTGCAGTGCCAAAGTTCAAGATGTGTTGAGTTTGAGTGCCCCATGAATGCATGTTGAACACAGAGGCTAAATTGATTTGCAATGGAAGTTAGACATAATGTACAACCAGCCAAAATACTTTCTTCCCTGCTGGTCTCAATTCAAATAACACAGAGCAACACATACCACATTCCATCTCACCAGTCCCCAGACTGTTTTATTGTGAAATGATTTATGTAAACACAATTAGCGGTTGCCATATTTTACATAAGGACTGGAAGATTTGGGCTTTCAAGGAAAAAGCCCTAAAAAATCGAGGGATTCAGGAAAAAACTCCAAAACTGAACCCTATAAATCAAGCTTTTTTAATAATAAATTAGGTAAAATCGTGGATCATAGTTTGTTCAGACTTTTTTTTATTTAAAAATTCAGAAGATTTTGATAGATAATCCCCCTTAGTGATTTAAGATATTATTTGAAGAAGGAAGCATTTAATGAAGAGAAGGAACAATGGCCCTCTAGATAGTTCTTGTATTCTGGAAGAAGTAATAAGATACCCATCTGCATACTCCAACAGGACAGATCCTTTTGTAATGTTAAAGTGCTTTCTTGGCAGTAGAAAGGAATATCTTTTGTGTAACTCTTGAAGGATATCCTTGCTTTATTCAGTTAAAAAAGACCTTACCGAACACTTACTGATTCCAAAACCCATAATGTCCTTCCAATGTGAATTGAAGTAAATATCAAAGCGATAGGTATACAGCCAACTGCAGAGACAATAGGAGATCAATTAAATTTTCAAGAATACAAATTTCAGTTTCAGGGCTTACTTGTGACAAGTATTTACAATACTAATGAAAAATGGAGGGATACTGGAGGGATACACAAGCATTGGATTATTAGAACCTCTCGGTTGCTCTTGGTGATTGTATTGTTGCAAGTTAACAGGAAGCTGGTTGACTCTATGGCCTCATGCTACACTAATTCTACATGATACATGGACTAGACAGCAGTGAAAAGCAAGCTCTTGAGACCAATGCCAAGGTTCCGATCATGGCTCGCGATTCTCCCTATAACAGCCTCCTTTTGCTTCAGGAGGAGCCCTCCGCTACTCAGATGCCACCAGTAGTGATGGGCGAATTTATTCACCAGGCGCGAATTCGCGGCGAATTTGCGCGTTTTGCCGCCAGCGTCAAAAAAATTTTTCCTAAAAAACAGACGCCGGCGTCAAAAACGGGCTCCGGCGTCAAAAAAACAGGCGCCGGTGTCAAAAACGGGCACCGGCGTCAAAAACGAGATGCCGGCGCCGTTTCACGAATTTTCGCCCATCACTAGCCACCAGGTCTTAAAGTGAGAGAACCAAGGAGAGTTCTGGGCAGACATAGGAACCGTAACGAGCAACAGGCTGCCCTGTGTCGCATTCTCCTCCCTCCCCTCTATGGCTCTCCTCTCCCTCCCCTTCCATCAGTCTCCCCTCCCATCAGTCATCTCCCCTCCAATCAGCTGCTCTCCCCTCCCATCAGCCGCTCTCCCCTCCCATCAGCCGCTCTCCCCCCATTCCCCTGACTTCCCCTCTACTACTGCGCATGTGTGCTCATGCAGGTTACTTTGGGGACGATTGCGTTCAGACGTTTGCATGGGAGGAGCGGGCTGGGTAGCCTAGGGTGTCCAGTTGGCTTGGCCCAGCACTGGGCAAAGGTACAGACAGCAAATTAGCAGTAATCAGGGACCGACAAGGGTCAAGGACAAACCTGACTTGAAGATCAATCAGGAACTATGAAAAATTAGACCTATGTTGGGAAATTAATTATTGGCCAAGGCCCTTTGAATATTTGAATTTCGCTACAACCATGATGATTTCAGACCCACAGCACTGAATAAAAAAGGTCGTACAGTAGCATCACACCCATCAAACTTGGAAGCGGTGCGCATCAGAAGAAGAAACGGGCTAGAGAGGAAGTGGTGTTTCTCAAGGTACCGCCCAGGTATTATTGCGTATCTCAGGTGCATTGCCCTCTAGCAACTGCAACAATGCTGTAATTCCAGGAACGAAAACACTGAATTATGAGGAAAATATGGCAATTGCACTTTGTTCACTGCACTTGCATACATAAAAAAGCCTTTTGCCTGTACAGCACTTGCACCCTGCTACCACCTTAGCTTTTTTCTTTGCATCCCGTGTTAGATCCTAGGAGGTCATTTTGGTTCGTATAATCTTATCTCACCATAACTACAAATTGCTGTCCTCAGCCAACCGGAGAAGTTATAATCGGTCAGCGACTCACAGCAGGATTACAGCTCTAAAAAAAAAAAAAGGTTGGTTGAGGAACTCAAAAAGAAATGATCTAAAAAAAAACTGTATGAACAAAATAACAAAGACTATTTGCGAAAACGATTTTTTATTAAAAATACATTAGTGGAATAAGGGTTAAAATATTTGACTTTTTGGTATTCAGGCACTGTCTTGTGTATAACACGAGGCATGCGTATACGGTATCTTCTGTTTAAAAGGAGTTCTCTGTATAAATTAATGATGATTATGATAAGCTGTTCCGGAAAGATGTGCACCGTTATACTTCATATCTAAACATATGCTCTAAAATCCTTCACTTTCCATTCCATATCATAGAGCAACTTCACAGGGTCAGCCCTGAAGCGCCTAACCCCGGAGGTCTAAGCACAACTGCTTATTCTGCATGGGAAAAGGATAAACTGCTTCACGCCATCCTTCCGTCATAAATGAATAAAAGCCTTCTTTGTGTATGTTAAATAGACAGAATTTACTTGTACTCCTAAAGAAGATGGATGCTGGAAATCGCTCTGCGGAATAAATTCTTTTGATCTAAAGGGATGAGGTGTCAAGAGAGCATCAATTGTATCCCCAGAACAGACACATCTTATCCCAATAATTCAAAATTAACATCACGCCCGAATCTGACACAATGTTGCCACCAAGTGGTGAATTGTGCAGTGAGGTCTTTTTGACCAAAAAAATGAAACCTCTTGGGCATAGACATAAATACAAATATTTAAACATCACAAACCCCACTGTGATTGTACAGGTATGGGATCCGTTATCCAGAAACCCATTATCCAGAAAGCTCCGAATTATGGAAAGGCCACCTCCCATAGACTCCATTTTATTCAAATAATCTAAAATTTTCAAAATGATTTCCCTTTTCTCTGTAATAAACCAGTAGCTTGTACTTGATCCAAACTAAGATATAATTTATCCTTATTGGAGGCAAAGCAAGCCTATTGGATTTATTTAATGTTTAAATTATTTTCTAGTAGACTTAAGCTATGAAGATCCAAACTACAGAAAGATCTGTTATCTAGAAAACCCCAGGTCCCGAGCATTCTGGATAACAGACCCCATACCTGTATTTATTTGGGAGTTAAATACTGTAAAAATCCCTCTTTACCACTGCTGCTGACCAATCGAGTACTCAATATGCGGCCATCTTGCACAAATGGGCCCTCATGGTGGTGTTGGTGTTATATGCTGTAACTCTCATATACAGGAAAGAAATTGAAGGCCAGTGTTTCTTAATCAGGTGATTTATTAAATAGACAGTAGCAGAAACTACTTCATAAGTATAAGGCAATTAGGGAAAATGTATAGGAATAATTAGCAGACCACCAACAGTCCACTTTGCTTCTTCTCGGTGGAGTTGAAGCTGTTGAAGCTTACTATGTTATACTACCTATCTCACAACTCCTATTATGTTTTTTTGACAGGAACTACCACCCACTGCCTTTATCTTGTTTATGAGATCCCGTTGGTAACCTTGGGGCTCAAAAACTTCATGTTGGGCATTTCACCTTCTGTATCTCCAGCACATCCAACAGTGGTACTAGGTGGAGAACAAAGAGAGCAAGCCATGTGCTCTTTACCCTTATATATAAACTAGGCAGAGGAAGGGGGTCACTCTACTCCTGGGTTACTGGAACAACACCCTCCAACAGGTTGGAGGTTACATAGGTTACAGCTTCGGCAATTCCAGAGAAGAAGTGGAAGTTACTCATTTGGGGTCTCAGTAGAACATTGTAAAGAAAGGCCATATTTACATAATGTATATGAATATTGTATGTGACCCAGATTTTAACTGTTAGTCTATTGTACAAAAAAGACTATTTGTGAGTCATACATATTCTGCACACTTTTAATTACCTATTAAAATGGTGATTAAATGCCTAAAAGGTGTCTATGTAGTCAGATAAGGATTATGATGATGACGATGTCCTACCCTATTAACTATAAAAAAATATTTCTTTCTTTCTAGAAATGGACTTTGTTGATCGAAGCTTAGGTAAGAACAAATGGAAACTGTGTGATTGCTTTACTAAAAGTAATATTTTGACATATGTGTCAGAGGAGGAAATGGTTTGTAGGACCTTCGAAAGAAAACCATTTGACTAGTATGCCTACCCATGCCCCATCACTACCACCAAAGACTAGATAGAACATGGCCATCATCCAAGCCGTATGAATAAGAAGTTACGGTGGTGGGCCATGATACCATATATATTGCAACACTCATGTTTGTGGATAAGGTTTCAGATTCCCCAGGGCTCAATTTAGCTTTGTTGAGATGTCCCAAGGAAGGGGTATTTTGGATAATCCTTACTGCTACATGTCTCTATTCCTAAGTAGCAGTAAACTCTGTACTGTGTTTTCATACATTTAAAGTACATTAACTTTTTTTTCACATAACAACCTGCTAAATGGCTGCTCTCTACAATATAGGTTGGTCTCCAGAGAACATTGAGGAGCAACAGTCAGGTAAAATGATATGTCTATGTGACCTTTCAATGTGACCTTTTTGCCTGTGTCTGCTCCATGGATAATAACCTAAACCAACCAGCCAGCAGGTAACATTTATGCTTTCAGTTGGTTTGGGTTAATAGACCTGGAGCAAATGAAAATCTACTATTACATTACCCCCTCAATGTCTTCCATTCCAATCACCTTCTTCTGAAACTACATGTTTTATACAGAGGGAACAATCAAAAGGAACTGCACAGAAAATGGCTGGTCTGAACCTTTTCCTCATTACTCTGAAGCCTGTGACTTTGATATCAACGAAACAGGGCCAGACCAGGTGAGAAGCAAAACTCTATCCAGTTCTTGCAGATCTTTCTTTCTTGATGCACGTCGTTAATACGGCATAGGCATTTTATTTTACTTTTATAACATGGTTAATATCACTTTTCTTGTATTCTGACCTAAATCAAATGATAAGACATCATATTTTTAAGGTTATTCATTGAACATTAAAAATAAAACACTTATTTAGGAATTCCCATATTTCTAGATCCAGGATCTTGTAGACTTATCTAATGGTCCCAGTTTAGGTGGGACGGTCCTTCTCATAGTTTCCCAAATGTGTAAATGTTTGCATGGTTTTTGATGGACTGGGAGTATAACTGTGTATGGGAGGGGTAGATTGACTGGTAGATTGTCTTAATTTTAAATATTTGGAAGTATGCTAACTGCAAGGCAACCACTCAACACTCAATAATTTCGTAGAGATGGGTATATTGGTTCGGCAAATATAAAATTCACCAGGAATTTTTAAACGTATCTTCTCCATCATACCGGCACTTGGATTGCAGAAGTGCACAGTGGCCTTGGTGACCATCAAGGCCACCTCCAGTTTGAGGTTCAATGGCTGGGAAACACTGGAGCATGTATTGTGGGTCAATGCTATGAATGGGTTTCCAGTGCACATACCATTGTTATGAGCACTACCATGGTATCGACTACATTATGAGTAAAGTCAGCGAGTCAAAAAAAAAACAGATTCTTTATAGCCTAACTATTACTATAGTTTTTCTTTCTATTAGAGTCTTCCAATCTGATATTCAAACCACTGCTAGGGTTACTGACCCTGCCAACCAGGGACCAACCTCCATGCCAATCTGGGGACTGCCAAGCAAAAAACATATAAATTTAAAATGAATGGAGAGCTGCAGATTGTGTTTGTGGTCCCCAAACTTTTGTAGCCGTGAGCAACATTCTTATGTGAAACAAGTTGGGGAGCAATGTGTAAGCTTATAGTAAAATGAGCAGCACCGTGGCTTCAACCTATAGCTGTACTCGAATATGTGCCCTGGATGAGTCCTTAATTCTGAGGGAGTGAGCCCTCATAAAGGTGTAGAGGCACGGCATTACTCACTGTGATCAGTGGTATTAATAAAGAATGGTCGCCAGTGGTTCTTTGAACAATAACTGAACTTATTTATTAACAGCAATCCACATGGGGGAATAGAACAGTGATACAGAAGACAATCATATTGTGATAAGCAGTATATACTCACAATGCAGATTAATTGTGGAGTCTTCCCTCTAATAGTGCTACTAAGGGGAATATCAGTCTACCCATAATCTAGCTACCCCTTACTACTCCTGGCTAATGATGGCTCCATAGTAGGTTCAAATCCGCTTAGGAGAGTTCAGGCAAATAACCCTGGCAAAAGCCTCTAGCAACATCCCCTAAGCCACATGGCTCAGGCACAATATATAGTAGCACAGCGCAACCTAACTGCCAAACCTGGGATAGCTAGGGGTCATACTGTGACCCAGGAAATTCTTAGACTAAGGGTCCTCTTTGGGCACAATCTTTGTGGGAATGCAAAGTAAATGGGGATATGTTTACCAGTCCACTACGAACACAAGCATGGAAAATGTTCCTGGGTGGTACAAAATAAGGGCTAGGATATTCTTGCTCCATTTGTACTTTATAGTATGTCATGATTAGCTGTTGTATTAATGAATGTCTTGTCTCTCAGGATACATACTACCTCTCTGTCAAAGCTCTCTACACCGTGGGGTACAGCACATCCCTTGTTGCCCTCACAACAGCAATGGTAATTCTATGCCGATTCAGGTAATCTCATATTTTATTTTTCTTTCTTTCTTTCTATCTATCTATCTATCTATCTATCCATTCCCCTATTATCTATCTATCTATCTATCTATCTATCTATCTATCATCTATCTATCTATCTATCTATCTATCTATCTATCTATCTATCATCTATCTATCTATCTATCTATCATCTCTCTCTCTCTCTCTCTCTCTCTCTCTCTCTCTCTCTCCATCTCTCTCTATCTATCTATCTATCTATCTATCCATCCCTCCATCCATCCATGTATCTATCTATCCCTCTATCTATCATCTATCTATCCATTTATCCACCCATCCATCCATCCATTATCTATCTATCATCTATCTATCCATTTATCCACCCATCCATCCATCCATCCATCCATCCATTATCTATCTATCTATCTATCTATCTATCTATCTATCTATCTATCTATCTATCTATCTATCTATCTATCTATCCAGCCTCTCTGCAGAACTATGTGCAATGTGCTCTAACACAGGACTCAGGAAGGGAAGTTTGCAAAGAACAGTTGACTCTCCATCTATAGACAAATGGGCTGTGCATTTACAAACATTGGAAGATCTATCATCTATTATCAATGCTTTATCATAGAGATGTGCTTGTGTTTCCAGATGGAATAAAATATTCTGTTATAACCATATCTATTTCCAATTCCAGAAAGCTTCACTGCACGAGAAACTTCATCCATATGAACCTATTCGTCTCATTCATTCTACGGGCAATATCAGTCTTTATTAAGGATGAAGTGCTCTACGCTGAGCAAGACAACAACCACTGTCATCTTTCAACTGTAAGGGAAACGTATTGCCGACATGATTCCAATTAAAGACACAGGCAGAGCTGCCTAATGAGCTCTTGATTGGATCTGGTCTTTGTCTTTAATTTTCCATTAGATGGACGTTAAATCCCTTTCATTGCTGAACTGGATGAGTTTGAGAATAGGAGGCACCAGGCTTAGTTTGCATAAAAGAACGTGTAACTGCCTTTACTTCCACACATGAAATATGTAGAGAATAATAATGTATCTCCTGCTGTACAATCTACAGGCAGTAATGTACAGTATCACCTATTGTAAATGATAATAGTATTGGAAGTCCTCAGTGACTGATACTATTTTCATATCTCAAAGCAAGTGGTACATTATTTTTATAATACACAGGCTTTGATGATTTGATGATGAATTGATAAATAACTTGTCAAATAACTTAGCACTGATTAGTGACATCATTTACTATAACCATGTGTTATAAGGGATATTGTACCCCCTACTGTAAATGATAAGGAAGTCACTGAGGGGTTGTTCTGTGACCATATAAAGGCACAAGGCTGCAGGCTGAGTTATACAGGGAACTCTGAGTATCACTCATGTATTATAAGGGATAATGTACCCCCTACTGTAAATGATAAGGATATTAGAAGTCACTGAGGGGTTGTTCTGTGACCATATAAAGGCACAAGGCTGCAGGCTGAGTTATACAGGGAACTCTGAGTATCACTCATGTATTATAAGGGATAATGTACCCCCTACTGTAAATGATAAGGATATTAGAAGTCACTGAGGGGTTGTTCTGTGACCATATAAAGGCACAAGGCTGCAGGCTGAGTTATACAGGGAACTCAGAGTATCACTCATGTATTATAAGGGATAATGTACCCCCTACTGTAAATGATAAGGATATTAGAAGTCACTGAGGGGTTGTTCTGTGACCATATAAAGGCACAAGGCTGCAGGCTGAGTTATACAGGGAACTCTGAGTATCACTCATGTATTATAAGGGATAATGTACCCCCTACTGTAAAGGATTAGAAGTAACTGAGGGGTTATGTGACCATATAGAGGCATGCTTATGGTATGTAGTCAACCTTTAAATAGTGATGGGCGAATTTGGCGGGTTTCACTTTGGGGAGAAATTTATGAATTTCCCACTAAATTTGTAAAACGTCAAAAAATTCACGAAATGCGAATTTTGTCACTTGCAATTTTGACATGAGCAGCTTTTACGATGCTTGTCCAAACATTTTTGACATCAGCGAAATTTTGCGCCAGTTAAGGTATGAAGATTCAAATTATGGAAAGATCCATTATCCAGAAAACCCCAGGTCCTGAGCAGTCTAGATAACAGGTCCCTCACCTTTAGAACAGGACAATATTTTATACTTTTTACTTATATGCCTTCAACAAAGCAACCTGTGAAATCAAGTCATTAGAAAGTTGTTATTATTGAAGCCTGAGTTCCCATTGTTTGGCCTTGGCAGAATGTTGGAACAAGGATTAGTAAAATCATGTAAATTGATAGAGGTGAAGGATTACACATACAGGGGCCTGTATCCTCAGCAGATAAATCATGCTTATGTTTGTTCCGAGAAATGGACTAATACGATGTTGGTTTTGATCTTTTGGATCCACAGATATAAAAAGAAAAATGCTTGAAATGCGTAAGGTTTTGGTCTAGTGTTGGTTTGTTTTTTTTAATGGACTAAATAAACTTTATCATTTTTTTATGGAGCACAGTGTTGCTGCTTCAATTTTTCATTTTATATCTGTGGACCCTTAAAGGAATACTAAACCCTAAAAATGAATATGGCTAAAAATGCCATATTTTATATAGTGAACTTATTGCACGAGGCTAAAGTTTGAGCTTGTCAATAGCAGCAATGATCCAGGACTTCAAACTTGTCACAGGGGGTCACCATCTTGGAAAGTGTCTGTGACTAGTGATGTGCGAATTTATTCGGCAGGCGCAAATTCCCGCGATTCGCCACCGGCGAATAAATTTGCGAAACCGAAGCTAAAAAAATAGACGCCCGCGTCTGTTTTTTTTGGACGCCGACAGAATTTCACCAAAAACGGCATCCAAAAAAACAGACGCCGGCGTCAAAAACAGATGCTCGCGTCAAAAACGAGATGCCAGCGCCGTTTCACGAATTTCACAGGAAATTCGCTAATTTTTTCGGCGAAGCGAACCGCCCCAAATTCGCCCATCACTATCTGTGACACTCACATGCTCAGTGGGCTCTGAGCAGCTGTTGAGAAGCTTAGGGCTCGTCACTAATTATCCAGCAGAAAATCTTTACTGTTAAAGGGCTGTGGTTGCCTTGGGCTGGTACCAAAAAATTCCCGAAATGGCAAAGTCATTTGAAGTCAATGGGCGCCAAAATAATTTTGACGTGCGTCAATTTTGACGCAAGCAACAATATACACGTGGCTATTTTGTCTAAATGCATTAAAGTCAATGGTCATCTGAATAATTTTATGCACATGACTATTCTGACACGCAACCACACGCGGTGGATTTTTCACGGGTGGAAATTTGCCACAAATTTGTGCCTGGCAAATTGATTCGCCCATCACTAATTTTCGTCTATTGGGACATGTTTATTTTAATGCTGAGCCACAAGGCTTACTAAATTGTCCCCAATTGGTACAGTATTTACTAGTGTGCCCATGCCCACAAATCTTCATAAAGCCCATGTGATGGTATAGCATGCCAGACCCCATTTGAGAAATGATCTCCTAAACACAATGTTTCTCTACTCACTGTACCTTGTTCTTGTTTTTTCTAGGTGGAATGCAAAGTTGTGATGGTGTTTTTCCACTATTGTGTCATGTCCAACTACTTCTGGCTTTTTATCGAAGGGCTTTATCTCTTTACGCTCCTTGTAGAGACGTTCTTTCCAGAAAGGAGATACTTTTATTGGTATACCATCATTGGGTGGGGTAAGTTTTTTTCTAGTTGAGACAATATTTTTCATAGAAATACAGGTATGGGACCTTTTATCCAGAATGCTTCGGGACTTGGGGTTTTTCAGATAAGGAATCTTTAGAGGGTGCTCTATGAGACTAGAAGAGTTTCAAGCTATTTGCTGTGCTTCACTGCCCCAATAATCTTTTGTACCCCAGAAATTATTTCTTTAAATATAAAATGTAAATATATATCGTTTACAATACATCCCCTTACTATAATATGCACTTGTGTGATCTTGTAGCATCTTCTTCTGCACGACACTCAGTTCTGTTTGTCTCTATATGTTTCCCTTCTAGTCTTTATGTAGGATTCTGTTTAGCGCTCTGTCATTTGATATGAACGTAATTTTTGTTCTGCCCATGGCATAGCTGCCCCCATATCAGTTCCATTCATGGTCAATAGTGATGGGCTAATTTCTCCCATGTTGTTTTGCCAAAGAATTAAATTCACTTAATGGTGAAAAATCTGTGAAACTCGAAAATTGGACGCACCTCTGGAAAAGTCAATTGCCTCTATTTTGACGGCAGCATTAAAGTCAGTGGGCGTCTGAATAGTGTTGACGCAACGATTTCGGCGTGAGGGAATTTTCAGACCCGCGTCCAAATTTTTTTGACGTCAGCGAATTTTCAAGGGAGTTTTCGTGAATTTATTCGACCGTGACGAAACACAGAAATTTGCCGCAATTTTGCGCCAGCTGAATTTATTCACCCATTACTAATGGTCAATAGCTCAAATTTTTTTCCATAGCCGGTGCCTTCAAATAATGTCAATTTATACTCAATTTGCCTCTTCGTGTTGAAACCCAACATGGCACTTGGCACTTCTGGACAAAGGTTTATTAGCAGGCTGCTGGAAAATGCCTGTCAATGCCAATTCCAGCAGCCTGCCAATAAACCTTTAACTTCCAATAGTTCAAAAGACTGTGGCTATATTACCGTGGTGCTCTATTCAGAAACCTTGTTGCTTGACTTGGTTCCCCTGTTCCATATGTTGAAAGAAGTAGGATGGCACACACTTGGAGCAATTGTGCTAAACAATAGGTGCTTTATTTGGATCTCAAACACATGTTTGAGATCCAAATAAAGCACCTATTTTTTTGCACAATTGCTCCAAGTATGTTCCATCCTACTTCTTTCAACATATGTGCCAATAAACCTTTGTCCAGAAGTGCCGTCCATTTGTTGAGTTTGTTATATGGTCACAGTGGGGACACTGAGGACTAAGCACCTGGCCAGGAGAACAGCGGTGAGCTGGAGCGGTCTCCTTTTGGTTTTCTTCATGTTGAAACCCTCATGAGATATAGCAAGTGCCATGCAACTGTTCCCAAGAGTATTGATCCTACATGTTTCCAGAACGGGGCAACGTTCTTCCAAGGAATCGTGTCTTAAACATTCGGAAGGGAAGCATTACACAATTTTAGATCATTTTAGTGCATCGCTGCTATGAAAACGTAAAGATTTTTTTTGATGATGATCTTGATGATCTTGATCAGCTTGGAGACCACATCATTTATACTGAACACCACACCTCTCACTATATTTGCATAGGGAGATCATGGTTGCTCCTTTGTTGTTTCGGTAGGTTGAAAGGGGCACCATTAAGCCCAAGGAATGGATATGGACGCATTTTCCCCAACAAGGGGCATTGAGTTTTCTATGCTTCTTATTTTTCCTACAATAATACAGCACTATCAATCAATACACAGCACAATCAATTAACACCCTTTATTCGGCAATTGACCACGTATAACAATTCATTTTCTTTCTCTAAACTACAATGATTATATGCAGCTGTATCAAATGCATTATGTTTGAAATGACTTTCATCCAGGGTAGTCTAATAAATAATTTCAAAAATATAAGTACACACCATGTGACCTATACTGGAAATTGAATTACGAGGTCCTTATGAAAAGGAAGAAGCCTGCCTCAGTCAATTTATTCTCTGAAGATGCTCTAGTAGGACCCTCTTTGAATATCAAAGTGGAACAGCCATCTTTATGCTCACTGTTCCTTTTCCAAGAACTCTCTCTAATGCACTTGGAGCACTTGCACATTTTCCCTTTTTTCTCTTGTCTCTTTGATGGTGCAGCTCCGACTGGCAACTCTTTTATTTTTATTACCGGCGACCTATTGCGATACATACACATACATTCCCTCTTACCAATTCCTGCTTCAACAATTGTTTTACTTTAAAAATGGTGCCAAGGAAACATAACCATAATGCTGGGGCGATATAAATGTTTTTCCAAATTTGCCTTAGATTCTAGGTAATTTTATAAAAATGGCTGTTGCGTTGTGAAGGTGCTGGTGATATCATGGACACTTGATGCCAATGCCGGTAACTTAAGTCATTTATATTTTATCACAGGCCATAAATATTTACACAAATGGGTACTTTATAGGGATGCACTGAATCTAGGATTCGGTTCGGGACTCGGCCTGGATTTGGCCTTTTTCAGCAGTATTCGGATTCCGCAGGATTCGGATTCCGCAGGATTCGAATTCCGCAGGATTCGGATTCCGCAGAATCCTTCTGCCCGGCCGAACCGAATCTGAATCCTAATTTGCATATGAAAATTAGGGGTGGGATGGAAATTTCATGACTTTTTGTAACGAAACAAGGAAGTAAAAAAAGTTTTCCCCTTCCCACCCCTAATTTGCATATGCAAATTAGGATTCGGATTCGGTCCGGTAATCGGCAAAGGATTCGGAGTTTCGGCTGAATCCAAAATAGTGGATTCCGTGCATACCTAGTAATTAGGGATGGGCGAATTTGACCCGTTTCGCTTCGCCAAAAATTCGCCGCCGGCGAATTGTCGCAGACGCCCATTAAAGTCTATGGGCGTCAAAAAAATTTTGTCGCGCGGCAAAACTGTTTTGACATGCGTCTTTTGTTTTTGACGCACGCTGCCATACGAGTCTATGGGCGTCATTTTTTCGGCGAAACGAGGCGAAAAAATTCGCCCATCCCTACTAGTAATTTATGAATACATCATATGCAATTGCTTTAGATGCAACATGGCCACAATTACCTTAGAATTCTGGGGGGAGGAGTACTGCATTATGGGTTAAAAAATGGCTTTACTTCACACCCCGCACTTGCATTCATAAAAGACCATTTAACACCTTCTCCTAAAGGGCTATGGCACACATGGCATTTTATCCGTTGCTGCCAGCTGGCAATAAACATCAGTCAAAAATCTCCTGCCCATCTGTCACTGCTCCTTATACAAAAGAATGAAAAGCATCATTTGGAAACAGTGGATAAAATGAACATTTTTGTACCAAACCTCCCCAAAGATATTTAGCTGTAAATTAAGCCCATAACTTTTTTTTTGGCATAAATCAGTTCAATAAAGCTGGCCTATTACCCTTAAAGGATAAGTAAACCTTTAAAAATGTGAATGTAAAATTGAGGAGGATGCTATTCTAGGAAATTTTGCAATGTACATTGGTTATTTATTTGGTTTTTATTTTGTTTTTATTCCAAGATATTAAGGGATACAGATGCAGCCACTTTGGTTTGTCTGTTTGACACAGAATAACTAAACACAGATATCCCATTTATCTCATTTAACACAGAAAACTGCGTCACAACATCCCATCTAATTAAGGCATTCACCATTGTTCACAATGGTGCTTTGGTATGCTAATGGAAAGGTTAAATGCATTAAATGAGTTAAGATGACTTTAGATAACGCAGTTTCTTCAATTAACCATGAGTCATGACGCATTTATCTCACAAATCCAAGTGGCTTCATCTGTACATGCACTGTTAATATGAATGAATTTTGTTACAACAGCGCCACCTGCTGGTCATTTTCTGACCATTCTGACCAGCAAGTAGTCAAGGAAGTTGTCAGGAGAAAGAAAGAGGCTGCTCTGATGTTTTTCTGCTTAGGAAAAAATTAGAAACCTTTCTCAAGTTTGAAGAACATCAGAGCAGCCTCTTTCTTTCTCCTGACAACTTCTTCCTTGACTACTTGGTGGGCAGAATGGTCAGAAAATGACCAGCAGGTGGCGCTGTTGTAACAAAATTCATTCATATTAACAGTACGGGGCACATTTACTTTGCTCGAGTGAAGGAATAGAATAAAAAAAACTTCAAATTTCGAATGTTTTTTTTGGCTACTTTGACTTCAACTTCGAATCGAATGATTCAAACTAAAAATTGTTTAAATATTCGAACATTCGATAGTCAAAGTACTGTCTCTTTAAAAAAAAACTTCGACCCCTACTTCGCCACCTAAAACCTACCGAGGTGCAATGTAAGGGAAGGTCCCCATAGGCTTTCTATCAATTTTTTGGTTGAAGAAAAATCATTCAATCAATGGATTAAAATCCTTTGAATCGAACGATTCGAAGGATTTAATCGTTCGATCAAATGATTTTTCATTCGATCATTTGATCGAACTATTTGCGGTAAATCCTTTGACTTCGATATTCGAAGTCGAAGGATTTACATTTGCCATATGTAAATCTTCCCCTACATGTATCCTTTAATATCTAAAAAAATAAAATGAACCGTATACATTGCAAAAGTGCTTAGAATAGCAGCATAATTGATTTTACATTCACTTATTTTAAAGGTTTACTTATCCTTTAATTAAGGGTACCAATTCCATAACGGCTGATCTTGACATATTTTTCATTCATCAATGATTCATCAAAACAAATTAAGATATATTAGGTGCATGACTGTGTTTATAAAAAGTAAATTTCCTAATACACTAACAGAAACTCCTTATTATACACACACACAGATAAAATATTGCAAGATTCACACAATTTAGAATGATAATTGATTATCTTCCAACAAAGCCTCGGTTCAGCTGAATCAACAGTCTATGGAAATTCGTCATTTAATTAAAAAATAATTATGCAAAATTTTCTGTTTCTCTGAACAGGAATTAGAATCAGGTGTTCATTATCTTTACACCTGGCTCTTTATATAGGGAATTGTGATTAAGCTCAAATTGCAGATCTGATTATTGCAAAAAAAAAAAAAATGTAAACAGTTAATGGAATGTGTGACCTATTTTTGGTCTACCTCCCATTTTCCCATCATAAATGTTTGTTATCAGGAACAAAACAGAGGTCCTACACAAAGCTTATAACTCTTAATGGATAGACATGAATGTGTTTTTCTAGGACTCTCTACCTTCCTTTTGTTTCTCTTTTGATGAATCATCAATTGATCCTCCCCCCCACTAACGTCTCTGAAGTGTATGTTTTAGTTAAAGTTGTAGATTTAGGGGGTTATTTACTAAACTCCAAATGCAAAAATCCTGAAAAAATTGTGATTTATTTTTATAAAATTGGACTTTTAAAAAATCATGAATTTTTCGGAATTTATTAAACCGCGAGGATGAAAAGTCAGAAAATCTTGCATCTCAGACCTGTTGAGGTTGCATAAAAGTCAGTGGGAGAAGTCCCAATGATTTTTTGATGTGTGCTGGGTTTTGTGCAATAACCCGAATTAGTGATGGGCGAATTTATTCACCAGGCACGAATTCACAGCGGATTTGCACGATTCGCTGCTGGCAAATAAATTTGCAAAACGGCGTCAAAAATTTGATGGCGAAATTTCACCGGCGTCAAAAAAATGTCCAAAAAAACAGATGCCGTCGCCATTTCATGAATTTTTCGCCATTACGTGAATTTTGCCAATTCGCCCATCACTACCCCAAAGTTTTCTGAGTTTTCAGGCAAAAAGCATAAGAAATCTGAGTTTTCGGGTGAAAATTCCGAAAGAATCGTGAAACTCAGATTTTTTCCCGCAAAGCAAATTTAGTGAAAATGTAATAATAAATAAGAGTTAAAAACCGAGCAGATTTGATCGGAGTTTGTAGCAGAAAATGTTGAGTTAAATCGTCAAAGTCTCGCCAAAAGGTGGCCATACACAGGGAGATCCGATCGTTTAGTGATGTCGCCAAACGAGCGAATCTCTCCCCGATATGCCCACATTGAGGTGGGTGATATCGGGCTGATCCGATCGTGGGCCTAAAACCCAACGATCAGATCAGAATGGAGGCAATATTGGCGGTCAGATTGCAGGATTTTTTTCCCTGCCTGATCAATATCTGCCTAACTTTCAGCCCAGATAACGATCGGAGAAGCCCGTCGAACGGCCCCACACATGGGCCAATAACTGCTGACTTGGTCTGTCGGCAGCTTTTATTGGCCTGTGTATGGGGGGCCTTAAGCTTTTATGGTCTCTCCAAGTGCCCATGGTTCTATGGTTCTACAATACCTTAACAAGATGCCCAAATGGAGTAGAGTTCAAGGTCATGTTTTAATGTCATTGGGGTATGGTTAGCCAAATGGGTCTCTAGCATATTTTTAGCTTGATACAAGATGTGCTTTACTTTTTATGCTGTTTATTTAGGGGATTAATAATTATTTCCTTTTGTTGACTGCAGGCACTCCACTGATTTGTGTGACAATATGGGCTGTTCTGAGACTTCACTTTGATAACCTGGGGTAGGTATCATTTTGATAAAATTGCCCTCACCTGTCCTGTTTGTTCATATGAACATATAAAACAAGGTGATCATTCAAATGTTTAGGCCTCTATACACGGAACAAAATAATTGAGAAAGTAGTGGCAAAACTACAATTTCTTTAACAAGCACAGATTGATTGGAGTCTAACATCTTTAATAGGACCATCACATTCTGTATATGATAATATTTATTTATTATTTGTTCTACAAACAGAAGGTGCAAAAATGATTTTTTCAATAGAAACCACAAACCTGCTAAAGGGCTGTGGTTGCCTTGGGCTGGTACAGAAGCACAAACAAATGGGCAGATTTATCAAGAGTCGAATTTCGAATTTAAAAAACGTTGAAATTTGACCAATCGGAATTTATTTTTATTTTTTTTGCGGGTGAAGAGTCCATATTCGTTCGAATTCGTGCGATCGTAAGATTCAAAGTTTTTCCATTTGAAGAAGTCCACCAATTGACTCCACATAGGTTGTAGGAGGTCCCCCATAGGCTAAAACAGCAATTCAGTGGGTTTTAGATGCCGAATAGTCAAAGTCGATTTTTTTTTTTAAAAAACAGTACATGATACATTTTGATACTAAATTTTTGATTTTTTTTCAAATTCGAATCGAACTTGGACTATTCCCTAGTTGAAGTACACAAAAATTAGCTTGAAATTCGAATTTTTTTAATTTGAATTTTCACTTTGAATTTTCCGAATTTTCACTTCATGAACAACATTTCTACCTACTTCTTCAGTTAGGCTTTAATTCTCATTTTTACATAGGTTTTTTTCTTCCTATTTTCTTAGATGCTGGGACACGAACAATAACACTGCTCTGTGGTGGGTGATTAAGGGTCCTGTTATTGGATCAATAATGGTATGTTAAATATGTATTCTAATAATCTCTTATTCATTTCAATAAGTGCAACAAAAGCCGAAAGTACCCATGTGCCAAATTGCACACCATTTATTTTATTATGATGTAAAGGGTAATATTCTGAAACAATTTGTAATTGGTCTTCATTTTTTATTTATTTGCATTTACTACAAATTATTTAGCATTTTGTTCAGCTGCTTTCCTTTTGGAATTTCAGCAGCTATTTATTTTTTAGGGTTCAGTTTATTCTAGCAATGAGGCACTGGTGTGAATGAAAGGCTTCAATATTAGTGATGGGCAAATTTGGGGCTTTTCGCTCCCCCGAAAAATTTCTGAATTTCCAGCGAAATTCGCGCGAAGGTGGAAAATTTGCGAAACGACGCTGGTGTCTCGTTTTTGATGACAGCGTCCGTTTTTGACACGGTCGTTCGTTTTTGAGAATTCACCATGAATTTGCGCATGGCGAATAAATTCGCCCATCACTATTCAATATGAAGAAGAGAGGTACTGGATAGAAGGATAAGTAATAAAATATAACAACAACAATACAACTGTAGCCTCACTGTCACGTTCAGTATCACGAACCCAGAACAAATGCCAAGGTTCCTGTCTATCCACACTCGTTTGCCTATAACAGGTGTCGGGAGGAGCCCTCCGCTACTCAGATGTTGCCAGGTTTTAAAAATGAGGGAACCAAGACAAGAGTTCTGGGCAGGCAAAGGAATGAGAATGTGTGTAGGAAGGATAAAGAAAAGAGTAAGCATTTTTTTGTATTCGAAGGAAAATCATACGATCGAAATACGATCGGAGTTTGATCGTACTGCGATCGGAGTAGGATGCAAAAAATCCTATAAATTCTACTTCGAATGTCGTAGTATTCAATTTAATGATCGAATTTCAAAATATTTTCCACTTCGAAATTTGACCCTTGATAAATCTGCCCCTTAAAGTCAGGGGATTATTATGTAAACTACCCCTATAAAAGTATTTTGAATGCGATGAACGATCATGCAATAATAATGTATAAGAAACAATAATCCATTCATGAAAATACCAGAATTTCATAATGTAAAAATATTTCTAATACTTTCATTTGAGCTTTAAATTCACAAATTAATTTTTTTTAGCTATTTTCACAATTGCATTCAATTGTTTTTATATTTGGATTTTTTAATTAACAGACATTCGAGTTTTTTTAAAGTGGGAGTTTATTCGAAGCAGAAAAAAGCCTTTAAAACCTCACAAATTTGAATTTTAATAAATAAAGCCCATTATTGTTTTAGGATTTTTGAGTTTTTGAGTTTTTTGAATTTGAAAACAAATGGAAAAATGGGAACATTCTACTTTTGTTTGCTGCCACTATATCTGCTATTAAACTTTTTGAAATCCATATACATAAGCCAACACATGCGTTTATACAATTTATAATGTGTTTATTTGCAGATAAACTTTGTGCTGTTTGTGGGCATCATCATCATTCTTGTTCAAAAGCTTCAGTCCCCTGACATCGGAGGAAACGAGTCCAGTATATATTTGTAAGTATATCGATGCTAGAGAGAAATATATTATAATTAATATTATAAAATTCTGTGGCTTGATTATCTTTTATTCCATTTTTCCCATTTGGTTGTCACAAAAAGTATATTTTTGCTTATATGATTATTATTCATGATATTTTTCCCCCATAAAAGAAAAAAATATATATATTTTGTCATGCACAAAAAGATGCTATAAGAAAACATTCGGAGCACATTTTGAATTAATATCTTGATAAAATTCAGTTGCAAAAACCATTTTATTATAGGTTTTATTGTTTTGCATCACTTTAGGCCAGGCAAGCACATTTACAGCAAATGTTGTGTATTCTAGTGATGCGCGAATTTGGGGCGTTTCACTTCGCAGAAAAAATTTCAACGAAATTCACGAAACACCGTAAAATTCACTTTTTGATGCCGGCATCCATTTTTTTGGCAAAATTGGCCGGCGTCCATTTTTTTCTTGATGCCGATGAATTTTAGCTGCCGAATTTTCGTGGCGGTTTCGCTAATTTATAGGGATGCACCGAATCCACTATTTTGGATTCGGCCGAACCCCCGAATCCTTTGCGAAAGATTCGGCCGAATACCAAACCGAATCCGAATCCTAATTTGCATATGCAAATTAGGGGTGGGAAGGGGAAATCATTTTTTACTTCCTTGTTTTATGACAAAAAGTCACACAATTTCCTTCCCGCCCCTAATTTGCATATGCAAATTAGGATTCGGATTCGGTTCGGCCAGGCAGAAGGATTCGGCCGAAAAAGGCCGAATCCTGGCCGAATCCCAAACCGAATCCTGGATTCGGTGCATCCCTACAAATTTTTTCACCAGCGGAGAATCGCGGGAATTCGCGCCTGTCTAATTCGCCCATCTCTAATAATTACACTGAAATTACTGTGTGAATTGTTATGCACTATAACGATTGGAGGATGTTATTGGATTTAATAGAGACATAGAAGTAAAACATTGTTGTCACATTTTCTTTTTTTCCAACTTATGAGTACATTTGTGCTACTTGATTCACACATACCTACACAGATCTAAAGCCTAAGCCTAAAACAATTATTTTTTATTTTAAAGTAACTTTTGCCTTGCCTTTCTGTTTGTTCCTGTATGTATTATATTCTTAGGTGCGACGTTGCATGTATTTGAGTAATGGCAATTGCTGTCATAAAGCAGTATAAATATAGAATTAAAGATAAAAGGAATGAGAAGTTTAAAAAAGGCACAAAAATTAAAAATACATCTGCAAAGTTAAATGGAACATCATGAATATTTGTGGTAATATTGGGGTATCATAAAAATGGCAATTTAAAGAACCAGGGGTCAACCTATGAATTTCTTTGTTCATGCATGAGTTTGGTATTGAACACATTTCTCACATGTTTGGAATGACTTTTCATCTGAAACATTTGGAGGCCTATTTACTAAAAAGCAACTTTTTCTCTCTCTGTGATACAAAAAAATTCGACCAAACTCCCAAACCCAAATCTCCTTAATTTACCAATAATTATTCTTGGAAAAATTGGTTCAACAAAACCGAGCATCAATTTGAATCTTACAATTTTTTTGAATTGTTGCTCCTAAAACTCAACTTTATCAAAATGTCGCCCCCAAAACTCTAACTTGTCAGATTATCGAATGAAACCAGCGCAAACAGCATGAAACTATAGAGAAAACTGGAGGTAAACATGTTCCAGTTGTTAAAGTATCTGCCATTGACTTCTATACGACTATTCATTAGCTGGAGTATTTTTTGATTTTTTTTTTAATTAAAAGGTCAAGTTTTCCCCTTTGACCAGAAAAAAAATGATGTTTAATAAATAAATGAATCAAATCAAATATTTTTTTTTGTTTTTATTTGTTTTGTGACATTAATTTTGTGTTAAACTAATATTTGATCATAAATTCATTTTTTAAAGTATAATTTATTGTATAGTTTTCTACATATGACATAGCATAACAGAAACAATGCCTTTATTAAATCAATGCACAATTTTATGGCGCAATTAAACACAATTGCTGTTAATGAAACTGATTCAGAGGGGTAACACATGGCTCCATTTCTCCATAGGCCTCTAATTTTGTATTAACCTTTTATAGTAAATACGAAAAGATAAACTTTTATATTCTGCATCTTTTAAAAAGAGATACATGATTAAGAGAACAAAACCAAAATCCAGCTCTGCACATTCTGTATATTTATTTTACTACATAAATATTTTATTTGAATTAAATGATACTGGTGTCAATATTTATGCAAGCATTTGTTTACACTTTTAGGGGCCTATTTATGAAGTCTCTAATTTATCTGACCGAGTAAGTTTTAAAGAGGAAAAAAAATTTTAGAGGGAAAAAAAAACGTAATTTTTATTCTTAATTTTTTATTAAGATTTATTGTACTCCAAAGCTTCTTAAAATTCAAATAAAAAAACACTCCAGCTAAAACCTGTATGTAAAAGTCAATGGCAGATGGTCCCTTTAAGAAATGGAACATGTTTTTTGCCTTCATGATTGTCAAATGTCTCAAGCTGTTTGACGCTGTTTTTTGTTCAATAATCAGCTACATTTAAGTTTTTTTGTTCAATAATCCAAATAATTTGAGTTTTTCAGGGTGACAATTCGAAAGAGTCACACGATTCGAATAGTCACACAATTTGACTTTTGACATTGAGTTTTTGTCGAGAGTTTTCTCGCATGGGCCATTTTCGATCTGTTTGTAAATAAAACCAGATTGCGGATGGGCATTTGGTTGACTTTTTATTATTAAAATAATAGAAAAAAATATTTTAATAAATAACCCATTACATTTTAAATAAATCATTTTTTTTTTAAATCAAATAATGGAACAATTAAAATATTGGTGTGAAGTAGTGATGGGCGAATTTATTCGGCAGGTGCAAATTCGCGGCGAGTTCCTGCAATTCGTTAAACTGCAGTGAAAATTTTTGCATTTTGGCCAGCGAAATTTTCGCCGTTTCGTGAATTTCACGGGGAATTCTCAAATTTTTCGGCAAATCGAACCACCCCAGATTCGCCCATCACTAGTGTGAAGTAGCTTTTGGGCTGAATGAAATGTAAAGTCATAAATCAATATTAAAATATATTTCCTTTCTACGATTTTAATGTTCAAAGTCCCTTTGATTTTAACACTAAATTGCTAGAAGATAGACATTAGTAAATAACTGATTGCATGCTGGGGTCCTCTAGTGACCAAATAGAGGTATAGCCTCGAAATTTCACAAAAATCCCATAGGCATGCTGTTTGCAAAAGAAATTGTGTTTATTACTCCATATTTAAAATATCATACAGCCCCCCCCCATGTGGGGACTGTTTGATATTTTAAATATGGACTAATAAACACAATTTTTATTGCAAACAGCATGCCTGTGGGATTTTTGTGAAATTTCAAAGTCCCTTTGATGCCATCTCACCACCAAGCAATTGACTACATTTAGCTCAGCAGACAGCACTGTGCCAATGAACTGAATAAAGTTTTCCATTTAGAAAAGACAGAGAAGTGATGTCTGCTTTAGTGAAGGGTAGAAACTAGTGATTGCCTAATAAATTCACTTGGCACTAATTTGCGGCGAATTCAAGCGTTTCGCCGCCAGTGAATAAATTCGCAAATCTCCTGTGAAAATTCGCTGGTGAAAATTTGCCGGCATCAGTTTCCCATTTTCACAATTTTTTTTGAGTGAAATCCTTCAAATTTCAAAATTTTTGTATGAAATACTTAAAATTTAATGATTTTTTAGTGAAAATATTAGAATGTCACAATTTTTGAGTGAAAACGTCCAAATTTTAAGATTTTTTCGTGAAAACTTTTGAATTTCACGATTTTTTCGGGAACTTTCCTATTTCTCGATTTTTCACAAATTTTTCCGCCGTTTCATGAATTTTGGAGGAAATTCGCAAATTTTGCAGGAAATTCGCAAATTTTCGGTGAAGTGAAATGGGACAAATTCTCCGATTACTAGTAGAAACTCGCCTCTATAGCCTGAAATTGACAGTTGCTTAACTGATTAGTGTAATGTAAAAATTTAGCATCTAAAAGCTGTGTTCGATTTAAAAGAAAATTCACAAATTCTAAATTTTGTTACAAAGGCCTCCCACTTTCATTATTTTTAGGACAGTTTTACACATCAATATCATTTGGCATCCATTGTATAAGGTTCCATAATTATACTTTTATACAATTCATTTTGCACAAAGACAATTACATTTGTGTCACTCACAAAGAGGAAATGCATTCATTAGGCACACTTGAGTAAACAGGTTTTTTGTGAACATTTGCATTTTGGATGGAATCTCTAGCCTTCTGAAAAGTATCTGTAGTATGGTTAAGTGCCTTAAATGGGTCTAACAGAAGTTGAAGACAAAAAATGAGTAGAAATCTGTGTGATAGCAATTTTGATGAAGTTGAAGATTTTTAGTATTTCTACCTGAATGACCTCCATCAAACTGTTTTGAGTAAAGGAGAGGTTGAGTGAACTTATGACAGGTTCTGGCACTGGGTTCTTAAATATCAGAGCCCAAAGCAATGTTATCTTTGTACACTCATTTCTTCCAAGGGTTTCTTCCAAGGATGGCTGTTGTATTTGTCAACTAGGTTTTCAATGTAGAGTTTTTTTTACATTTTAAGAGTTGGGTGCAGATTTATCAAGGGTCGCATTTCAAGGTGATGTTTTTTTTCAGACTCCCATCAACTTCAAATTCAAATTAAAAAAGACCAATTGAAATTTATTTAAAGATTTTAATTTTTTATCTTTGCCTGAAAAGGCTATATTCGATCGTTCAAATCGAATTTGGATCGTATTCGAAATTTTGTATTTTCAGAAATGTTTTTTTTTTCAAATGCAAATCGAATCTGGACTATTCCCTAGTCAAACTACACTAAGGGGCAGGTTTATCAAAGGTCGAGGTGAATTTTCAAATGAAAAAAATGCAAATTTCGAGCTATTTTTTGTGTACTTCGACTAGGGAATATTCCAAATTTGATTCAAATTTGAAAAAAATCAAAAATTCGAATATAAACATTTATCATGTACTGTCTCTTTAAAAATTCGGCTTCGACGATGCACCATCTAAAATATGCTGTTTTAGCCTATGGGGGACCTCCTAGAACCTATTTGGAGTCAATTGTGAACTTAAAAATTAAAGTTTTTTTGGGAAAAACTTCAAATCAAGTTCGATCTAATGCGCCATTCCTTCGATTCATATGATTTTAATTCAGCCGAATACGGACCTATTCGACCAAAAAAAAACTTTGACTTTATTTCGGTTGGTCTTTTTGAATTCAAATTTCAAAGTTTTTACAATTTGAAATTTGAACCTAGATTAATATGCCCCTAAAATTACCTCGAAATTTGAATTTAAAAATTCAATTTTCAATTCGACCCTTGATAAATCTGCCCCTAAATGACATAAACAGATTTGGGGTTTCAAGGAGTAACTGATTTTCTACAAATGTCATTGAATGTTGTAAACTATAGTTTACTCTTATAAAAAGAGTCACAGGGAAATGATCCCTTAAATAAAATATACAGTATGTAAACCTAAGGTTACTTCTGTTCACTTATAAGACCAGCCTAAAAGTATTGTATGTCTCAAAACAGTAATTATATATGTGTGGGTGGGTGGGGGTGTTTACAGAATTGTCTGTTTTGTTAAAAATGTTTTTAGTTAATTTCAGCATCTTTTTATTAAAAAACAAATATAAAAAAATATTTAAAAAAAAATAGTATAATGAAACTACTAACGTTAACACAGTTTTGCTTATTCACAGTTTCTAAAAATAAGGGGCAGATTTATCAAGAGTCGAAGTGAATTCGAGGGAATTTTCGAAGTAAAAAAATTCGAAATTCAAAGTAATTTTTTGGATACTTCGACCATCGAATAGGATACTACGACTTTGACTTTGAATTCGATTCGAAATAAAATCATTTGAATATTCAACCATTCGATAATTGAAGTACTGTCTCTTTAAAAAAAACGTAAACTTCAATACTTCGCCAAATTAAACCTGCCGAAGTGCTATGTTAGCCTATGGGGACCTTCTAGAGTTTTTGGAAGTCAAAGTAAAATCGTTCGATCGTTCGCTGAAATATTTCAAATCGTTCGATTCGATCGAACAAATTTACTTCGACCGCAGGATACCCAAATTCGATGAAAAAAACTTCGACTTTGATATTCGAAGTATTTCAATTCGATGGTCGAATTTCGAAATATTTTTAACTTCGAAATTCGATCCTTGATAAATCTGCCCCTAAATATTAAAAAAACAGTAGAGAGTATGATGAAAATGGGAATCATGCAGTACATTATCAAATTATTGTAGATTTTATTGATCTTTTTAATAAAATATGATTAATGTGCAAAAACCCGTGTTACAAAATGGTCAGGTGGCCAATTTAAGTCTTTTTCGCAATTTCACAAATTAACAGCATTTTTAAATATTCTTAATCATGCTCTAAATTATATTTTCTTATATTTTCTTATTACTAATTCTAGTGTTTAAAGTTTCCTACTTCCTACATTTTGATATATCAAACTGTGCCTTGCTGGAAAGTAACTGCAGAAAAATCCAGAGTAGCCCTGTAATATTAGCTGAGAAACAAATTCTTTTTAATTTAAGCTTAAGTAAACCTTTAAAATAAGTGAATGTAAAATTGATGAGGGGGCTATTCTAAGAACTTTTGAATTGTACATTCATTATTTTTTTTTTTAATTCCAAGATATTAAGGGATACATGTACTGTTAATATGAATGAATTTTGTTACAACAGCGCCACCTTCCTGTCATTTTCTGACCAGTCTGACCACCAAGTAGTCAAGGAAGAAGTTGTCAGGAGAAAGAAAGAGGCTGCTCTGATGTTCTTCTGCTTAGGAAAAAAATTAGAAATCTTTCTCAAATCTTTCCTAATTAGAAGAACATCAGAGCAGCCTCTTTCTTTCTCCTGACAACTCCCGACACACTTTATGCACATCCTACACAATGGGAACGTGTTATGCTAAACGTTTAACAATTTAAAACAGCAGAGTCATGTTTTTACTGCAGCAAAACTTTCTGTCCCAAAATTGAACCAAATCATTTAAGATTATTAAAATAATTAAAATGAAAGGACCTATCCAGAATTATAGGCTTTGTATATCATGAACTAAAAGAAAAAAACTAATTTGTGATATCATTGTTTTAGATCTTTTAAAAAAATGACAGTTTTAGGCAAAATCTATTGGTCATTACAAATATTCGATACCTTTTTTAAATGTTGTTTTAATTTTTTGAATGAAATTAGAAACGGTTTTCTTCTTGCTGTTATTAAGTGTAGCTATATGGGGAATTCTATGGAATTAGCTAAATCCGATGTTATAAAATATGTAAGAATTTATTACAATGATAATATCTGTGGAGTTAAAAACTTGAAGACCAACACAACCAGTTGTTTATAGTGTTAGTTCCTTTAAACAATGACCCATGCCTCTCTTAAATAGGAATTTAATTAATCACCCTACATAAGGTTTCATGTACAGAACATGTTCAGAGCTTTTGTCTTTCCTACACCTTTTCTATGTCCATTGATGATACAATACAATAACCCTCTCTTTTATGTGTCCTGAAGTGCGTTTCTCATGAATAGTAATGTTCATTGTGTTTTAAGATTTCCATTCTGTGCTTTGTCCTTGTGCCTTGTGTTGAATAGATGACTGTCCAGCTCATACAAAGCTGAAAAATGCTAATCTTGTCATGTTCAGCAGCTGCTTTCAGAAATGCTTCTGTAAGACTAAGAGGGCTCGCGAGCACTCTTTCAAGATGTCAGAACTATCCATCATTACACTGTAAGTGTACACAATCCTGTGGCATTACTGTGTTTGTGAAGCATGACCCATTTGATACCTGTTCTAGATATATATATGACGCCCAGTCCTACTGCATGACAAATTAATGTTCTATGTACCTGTAACAATGTCATAATGATATCCCACCTATGAAATTCCACTTACGCACTGGCTGAATCGAATATATAGGCAGTTTCTCAGATTCGCAGGCACCTACATGCCTATATACCGATCAAGGGCTTGTTCTTCCTCTAGGGTGCTAAATATAGCAGATTCAATTCTTTTTCTAAAATTATATTAAGATATTTCAGTAGCTATATCCAACGATTCATTACAGATGTGTATATTTAGGCAATACATTTTAATTAAAATGTTAAAATCTATATATTTATATTCTGGATAACGGGTTTCAGGATAACGTTTCCTATACCTTACTTTACTTTCACAGACACTAAGTGGGTTATTTATTAAAGTCTGAATGCTAAAAAGTCAAAAAACGTCTAGTTTTTTTTACTATAAAATCCGAATTTTTAGAGATTTATTATACCCCGAGGATGCAAAAAGACAGAATCCAAAAATCCGCCATCTCAGACCTGCCGAGGTTGTATATAAGTCAATGGCATGTCCTGGAATTTGACAAAAAATCAAATCAAATTAAATCAAGCTTTTTTTAATAACAATCTACTTTGGTTGGTCTTTTTTTAAATCAGAAGAATTTGGATTTTGACAAATAAACCCCTAATACTATAGAAAGAATGCCTAACTCAGTAGTATGTGTTTTATACTCTCTGATAATTTAATCTATTGTGCCTTATATAGTACATACCCCTGACCTACAGCTCAAGGTGGAGGTATTCAACCTTGGAGAAAACTGCAGACACTCACAGATCTTGCAACAGTCAAAGAAAAGGAACTGCAGATTTTATTTCAGACAAGAAGTGAACAAACACACAGCCTTATGCGTTTCATGCATGCAGGCGTATGATTAAATAAATGCCTGCATGCACAAAACACGCAATAAAAGCTGCAGTTCCTTTTACTTTGCCTGTCATGTGATCTGTGATTGCCTGCTTATTTTCTCCAGGGTCTTATATTGTACAGACCTTATGACAAAGCAAATACTCAAAAATTCCCGAAATGATATTTTACTATCAGCATTGCCCTCTGTGTTTGATGGACACTTAGGACAGGCAACCAGCATCATATTTCCTCGAATACAGATTTACAGAGAAGTCCATAAAACTGCATCTACCATTTTTAAGCATTGCATCACCTAGAAGCACCACTCAAGCTCATTTTACCACTTCCACCTGTACTTTCGCCCATGACATTCCATGGTGGCCCCAACCATTGAACAATCCCTTACTATCTGGAAAATCCTAGCTGTGTGCCAGATACTTGCAGGCATTCTCTCTTTTAAGCCTAGCAGATGAATAAGTGAGTGGATGACAATCTAAACTAAATGTTGTATGATTATTAAAGAAAGATTTTCACCCACCAACATCAGTTGAAGTAGGAACAGTCAAATGACACCAAAGCCCAAGTGCACAGAATCTAACTGGCCTAAGTGTTTCTAAGTAAGAATAAGAACTGATATATTGTAAGAGGGGACCCATCAACATATATAAACATAACTAGTTATGGGCGAATCTGTGCAGTTTCGCTTCATGGGAAAATTAAAGAATTTAGAGCAAAACGGCAAAAAAATCACGAATCACATTGACGTTAAGGGCATCAATTTTGACACGAGCGACAATATTTATATGCACGACTATTTGGTCCAAATGCATTAAAGTCAATGGGCGTCTGAATAATCGTGACACGAGAGACAATTCTGACGCAAGGGATTTTACTGGCGCAAGGGACTTTACACCGGCGAATTTTCGTCCACAATTTTGCAAATTAGTTTGCTTACGGCGAAATGTGGAAATTAGACTCAAATTCATCACTAATATTATAAAAGAATTCTACTCTGCTTCCTTCCTACCTAAGAGACAGACCTTCCCCAGTTTTACTGCTTATAGTTATGACTATTTCCTTTAAAAAATCCTCCACAAAAAGGGGAAGCTCTACCTGGCCCCTGGGAGTTTGTGACAGCTATATCTTTTTTCTAGATATAGAAAAAAGTAAATGCATGCTACTGTTGGCTATTATACATCTTTTTATTATTTCTATGTTGACATTATGTTTATATTATTTATTCTCTGGACTTTTTATTTTTGGACAAGTTGACTTTCAGATTCATTGATCAAATGGCGATAGAGCGCCCTGATAGCACTGTGAAATAGTCACAAGCTTACAGTTCTGTAACTCTGAACTTTGGTCTAAACTTTGGTCACAGCCAACTTCTACCGGCCCTGGACTAGGTAAATAATGGCCAATGTTTTGCTTAATGCTTGCATGTCTTTGAAGCTATATATATGGTGCAACTCATCGTTGACGTTATTTTATGGGACTGAAAAATATTTAATTGTCAAATATTTAAACTATAATTTGTACGTTTATGATTCTAACCAATTATTTGGTATTTGCATTTTATTACTGGTTGAAATGTTATCTTTTACCCTTTCCGTGCCAATGATGAAGGTATTTCTTTGCCAGCAAGGGAAGCAACAGCCTGCTGATAAGCACCTACGCTTCTCAAATTAAGGTTACGCTATTGGAAAAGCACGTTGCCCGGGTATAGGTTTTTCCCAAAGTGTAATAAGCCAATGGCAGGTATAGGGTTAGAAAGCAGGAGACAAGTAATGAATACAATAGTAAAAATAATAATGCCTGTTATTCTTTAAACAGTTTCTTAAAAGGGCACAGCATACATACATATTTATATACAGTAAAAACAAGAACATTTGTGATACGTTTCACCATTAATTCACCATCATTTTGGGAGAGTGGATATTTTTTTTTTTCTGTGAACTCTATTTTAAAACCTGAACAAGATGAAGTGAATAAAAGAATATTAATAAAGGGGGGTAGAAAATGACAGGAGAATATTCAAAACTACGGATAAGTAGATATTAAAGCCTCTAAGTTTTATCAAGCAATATTACTGTGATCTTGGATCTTTTAGGCCATCTTTTGTGTGTCAGTGGCACTGCACATGCTCAGTGAGCTGCTGATGAGAAGATAAGCTAAGGATCATTAGAAATCAAAATAGTAGCAGAAAGTGAGGTTATACCTCTTATAGAAGCTGAAGTAGCCTTGGATCATGACTTTGTTTATTATATACAGTATATTGTGAGTGGAAGTGAAATTGCTCTGCCCATTGAACGTGACAGATTTAAGTTTCCTGACCCATTTACAAGTGTTTATTTTTCATATAACAGCGGAACGGCCTCATTTGCAATGATAACGTTCATTTGGAAGTGTCTGGCTGGTGTAATATCTTGCGGATATTGGCCTCATAACATGCAAATAACAATTGAATTGAATAATGTTGAAAATGTTTATGCTTTTACTTGGTTCATAAAACACTTATTTAGCATGACAACATTCTAATAATATGATTTTCATTGAGATGAAATACCTGTAAACTGTATATTGGTGCTTTAATTAAAAAAAAAAAATTGGGTATTGTGTTTAAATTGAAAAAGAACTTTCATTATACAGCTTTTTCTGTCTTGGTGGTTCCCTTTAATTCACTGAGTTTTTCCCCATTACTGCACTGTGGCAGGTAAATTTAAAGGGTAACGGTCGTGAAAATGAAAATTGAATATAAACTTACTGAAATATGAGACTTTCTAAATATAATCAATTAAAATATCTAAACCGATTTTAGGTGGGTTCCCTTTTCTAGCAAATGTATTAAAGTTCACTTAAAGAACTGATTCTAGTACAATCAAAATCGAACTGACTTTGACACAAATCCAGCATGTAGAGAGACAGGATTTTTGGTGATTATAAAAGAGTAAGCTCCAATACATCTTCTAAGCAAAAGGAGCCCACGTCAGTGATTGGATCTTACTGTCAAAATTAGGTTCCTGCATGAAGAGAGAATAAAGAGAGACAGATGCTGAGAAATGAAGAGTTAAGAGCAACATGATTATTTCAGAACTGATTCAGAATTTTTTTATTGATTATATTTAGAAAATGTCTTATTTCAGTGTGATGACTTTAATATAAAATTTTAGTGATGGGCGAATTTCTGCCATTTTGCTTCACCAAAAAACGGTGAAAAATTAGCGAAAACTTGAAAATTGTCGCCCACGTCAATTTTGACCCCAGCGTTAAAGTCAATGGGCGTCCGAAAGGTATTGACGCATGGCAGTTTTGACGGAGGCAAATTTTGCGGAAGTTTCTCAAATTTATTTGCCTCTGGTTAAACACGGAAATTCACATCGAATTTGCGGCAATTTTCATTAAAATTTTCATTATCATAATAGTTTCCCTTTAATTTTACAAAAAACTAATCTGCCAGTACAGTTTGATGAAATTTTGGATCCATGGACCAAAGCTAATCATTCACTAGAGAAACTATAATTTGCTTTTCACATATATTCCCTATTAATGATGTGTGGTCTGGGCCAAAACCTACCTCTACCCACTTCACTCAGGAAGGGTCAAGAACTGGTAAATGAAGAAGAACTGTGTGGTCAGAAGTGGATGGGTTTGGTGTGGGTAGACCCCCCGCACATCATAATTCCCAATATGAGAAAAGAACTGGGGTGTGTCCTGTTGGAGAAGGAAATATAATGTGATGTGCTTTTACAGGAAATTTATGAATTTTTCGGCAAAGTGAAACGGGAGAAATTTGTCCAACACTAATTTCTAGCCAAAACATATTTTAATCTTTTGCACACCACAACCAAATAAATTCAATTTTCGCTGCAATTTCATGGATTTATTCGCTGCTGGCGAAACATGATAATTTGCCGGCGAATAAATTCACCCATCACTACTAGAAATGCTATATTTTGTACCTTGAACTTTCCAGCCGAGAGGTTAAGTAGCCTTATAACAAAAAAAAAATTATCCAGGCCTTCATAGTTGTCCCCAATAACTCCCCATTTTGGATCTTGTTAGGCCCTTTTTGTATGTCAATGGCACTGCACATGCTCAGTGAGCACTGGGCTGCTGTTAGAAAGCCAAGCAGAAATTGAGGTTCATCTCTTGTAGAAGCTGATGCTAAAGGGCTGAGTATTTATCAGTTGTAATGCACTGGTTTTTTTCATGCTGTCATGAATTTCAATCTGAAAGCATTAGTGTCATCAACCTTGTAACTATATATTTGTATTTTCTGAGTCATTCTCTAAGCTTAGGTAAGTGACAGTAGTACAGAGCATGTGCTGGGAATCAGCAGAAGAGAAGATGGGGAGCTACTGGGGCATCTTCAGATACACAGACTTCTACTGCTATAGGATCATTGGGCCTTGGGCTATTATATAAACACAAACCTCAGTTATAGCATTAATTGCCTTACTTAAGCTTTAGTTTTCCCTTAAGCACTTCTTAAGATTTTTTAAAGGAAATATAAATTGGCCTAATTGTGATATCCTTTTCTATGACAGGAGGTTGGCTCGCTCTACCTTGCTGCTTATCCCACTCTTTGGAATTCATTATACCGTATTCGCTTTTTCACCTGAAAATGTCAGCAAACGAGAAAGACTTGTGTTTGAGCTGGGTCTCGGGTCATTTCAGGTAAATACATAACAAACTAAAGTTTGCATTCAAATCAAAACACGTTCCTATTGTTTATTGTCGATATTTGGATTCCAGGGTGTACTGAAATATATATTTTATTTCTTTATCTAGGGTTTTGTTGTGGCAATTCTGTACTGCTTCTTGAATGGAGAGGTAAGATATGTTAGAATAATAAAATAGAATGCAAAGGTTTTTTCTGACCTATAACCTGATTAGATTTTTCAGATCTATAATTCCCTAATTAAGTCCATGGGTACAGAGGATGTTATTGGTAAGGGTGTTTTCTGGCATAAGATTAAGGGGGTTTGAGCTGGGTCTCGGGTAATTTCAGGTAAATACATAAACTAAAGTTTGCATTCAAATATACCCGAAATTCCCAGAAATCCGAAAAATTCATGATTTTTTTATAAAACGGACTTTTAAAAAAATCACAAATTTTTCGTAATTTATTAAACCCCGAGGGCTAAAAAGCCCGAATATAAAACCACGGCATCTCAAACCTGTCAAGGTTGCATAAAAGTCCCATTGATTTTTGGTTGTGTCGGGGGTTTCGGGCAATTTCACGATGTTTTCGGAGCTTTCGGGTGAAAACTCCGAAAAATTCTGAGATTTCGGGGAAAATTCACAAAAAAAACGTGAAAATCTGAGCTTTTCCCGCAAAGCAAATTTTCGGGAAAATGTAATAATAAATAAGCGTTAAAAACCCGAGCGGTTTAGATCAGAGTTTGTAGCAGACGATATTGAGATAAATTCAGACCTTGATTAATAACTCCCATAGTGTTCTACAATGCTTAAATATAGGTAGTTTATAAAATAATTCAAATATTCTAGCCAGGTAGCTTACCAAAGGGAAAACCATGGAGAAATCCAATTTAAAATACATAAATTCAAATTAAAAAAATACTTACAAAACAAAGCCCTCCTGGAAAAATCTGTTTATGCACTGAATGGCCTTGTCTAAAAATAATTCCAGAATTCTGGACAAGTGAGCCCCACAAAGGAAAAAACACTGTAAAATTCAATTTAAAATAAATCCATTCAAATTAAAAAAATGTATATAAAAACAACATCCACTGAGAAAATTTATTGATTGCTTGGCTAAAAATTCCAGCATTCTGGCCCAACACCTAAGGAAAAAGCATGCTAAAATCTATATTCCACATCTTCAGTGTGACATATTTTGAAGAGAATGGGATTGGTTATTGAAGAGTAGTGATGGGCGAATTTGCGCAATTTGCCGCCGGTGAATAAATTCACGAAACGGTCGCGAAAATTCGCCGGGTGTAAAAAAAAAGAACGGAAGCCAGCGTCAAAAAAGGGATCCGGCATCGAGAACGGACGCCGGCACTGTTTCGCAAATTTTTCAGCGTTTTGCGAAATTTGCACGTTTTTCGGCGAAGTGAAATGGCACAAATTCGCCCATCACTATTGAAGAGTGACAAAAATGTGTATTTTTACTCACAAAAGTCCATTTTATCAATTTAGAATTTTTTCAGTTTGCTTGAAATCATTTTTTTTCGCATAAAAACTTCAAAAAAATTGCATTAAATGTTGTTAAAAACAATGACTTTTGAGAAAATTCCCTTTTAATCTCTGGGGGATTTAAAAAGAATAAGTTAAATATTTGTATATTTGTATGTCCTGTTATTTGTGTGTCTACCAGCATTTTCCATTACAGCAAAGTATATAAAAATAACCTTTTAAAGTTTCTCCCTAAAGGTGCAATCAGAAATAAAGAGGAAATGGAGGAGTTGGAAAGTCAACCGGTATTTTGCTGTGGATTTCAAACATCGTCATCCGTCGCTGGCGAGCAGCGGAGTGAACGGGGGGACGCAACTGTCCATTCTGAGCAAGAGCAGTTCGCAGATTCGGATGTCCAGCATAAACGCAGAGAACCTGGGGACATGAGTCCTCAAACTGTCTAACCATATCCAAATATCAAGTTCAGTTTTTTTCCCTTTTCTTTAATTTTGACATTTTACTTTTCATTCCAAACGACACAACAAGCAGTAGGGAAAAATGGACAACCCAACGCTGAGACACTGAGGTGTAGAAAAGTAAAAATGTTTGTGAAGGAGAACAGGGCATTCATTTTCTAAGTATTCCACAAAGAAATCATTTTGCGTCGGTCATCTCCGTACCTCCATTGCTGGTATTGTCATGGTTGGTAGTCAGCCTTGATTTCTCAGACTGGTAGTCGCAGTGTGATACAAAATGTCTTACCAGTCTAAAGTTACTGTAAATATACCGACTCCTCTTCAAGTCCATAGGCACAGTCACTAGAGAGAAGCTTATGTGCGATAACAAAGAGGGGGCATCACTTAACGTGTATTATAGCTTAATAGAAGAATAATGTGCAGAAAAAAATAATGTACTGTTTGTTTGCATAGTCTTTCTATATGTGGCAATGTGTAGTAGATATTTTATTATTAGGGAAAGACTTTTTTATTTCTACTTTTTAAATAAATTGAAAAATGTGAAGTAAGCGACTTAACATAGAACATGCATAGATTGCACTGATTACTTTAGATACAGGTATCGGATCTATTATGCAGACGGCTTGGGACCTGGGGTTTTCAAGATAATGGGAAGCACCACACCCCGCCTTAAAACGAAATTGTTTTACAGAAGAAAAAGTGAATCGTTAAAAATCGAAGAATTATTGGTTTGGGAAATGGTATTTGTGGATGGCAGTTTTCCAGATAATCAATTTCCATACCTGTAGTCTATTTATAATTTTGATGTTCTGGCACTATTGTAAGATAGACTCAGACCAGACTCAGCCTGTAGCCCCAAGCTGTCTTAAGAAGATGGCAGTTATTTCCTACAACAGCTCTAGGAATGCAATGTGGACAAGCCAATTGTAATTATCTCCTCCAACAGCTTGAGGGACACAAGGTGGGCAATTAAAATGTAGTTATCTCCTCCACCAGCTTGGGGAATAGAAGGTGGACAATCCAACTGTAGTTATCTCCTCCACCAGCTTGAAGGATACAAGGTGGACAATTCAAATGTAGTTAACTCCTCCACCAACTTGGGGGATACAAGGTGGACAATTAAAATGTAGTTATATCCTCCACCAGCTTGGGGAATAGAATGTGGACAATCCAACTGTAGTTATCTCCTCCACCAGTTTGAGGGATACAAGGTGTACAATTCAAATGTAGTTAACTCCTCCACCAACTTGGGGGATACAAGGTGTACAATCCAATTATTATCTCCTCCATCAGCTTGAGGAATACAAGGTAAAAAATTCAAATGTAGTTATCTCCTCCAGCAACTTGGGGGATACAAGATGGACAATCCAATTGTAGTTATGTTCTCCACCAACTCAGACTCAGACCAACCTGTAGCCCCAAGCTGTCTTCAGATGATGGCAGTTATTTCCTACAACAGCTCTAGGGATACAAGGTGGACAATCCAATTGTAATTATCTCCTCCACCAGTTTGAGGGATACAAGGTGGACAATTCAAATGTAGTTATATCCGCCACCAACTTGAGGGATACAAGGTGGACAATCCAATTGTACGTATCTCCTCCACCAGCTTGAGAGACACAAGGTGGACAATTCAAATGTAGCTATATCCTCCACCAGCTTGAGGGATACAAGGTGGACAATCCAAATGTTCCACCATATCATCATGAAGATCTCATGGACAATATTAAGGCATCAGCCTTCACAATGTAATATTGGGATACCGGAGCATGTCACAAACAGCTAACAGGAAAAAAAAACCTATATTACCACTTAATATTTTTTCACAGATATAACAAATAAGACAGAGAAGTCTATTTTCTGAAAGTTCTTTAACTTTGCCTTGTTATTCAGAGTCACAGCCGGTACATATTTTCTTATTTCAAACTGCTATGATGTCAATGTAATCTTTAGAACACTTTATACAATGCAGAAAGGAAATTTTAACAATAGCCTAGTTTTAACTTCAGATACAGAATCACAGAAGAAAGAAAACTGGATACGTCTATATATAAATATATTTGAGTTTATTTTTAGTGAGAATTTAATCTAGAATATTGACATTTTACAAAGTATCTGCAAATCAGTGAGTGGTGCGATAAATAGTTTATGCTCTTTGTTCCTTGAATGTAAAACATTAAAAAAATACTCATTGCCGCATTTTTGTACATGTGAAGGGACCAAGGCAACACAAGTAGAAATGCAGAAAATGTATATAAAAGAGGAATGTAAAGAGTACAGTTGTCATTTGTGCCATAACATATGTTACTGAGCCATTTTGATTGTAGTCCAGTAATATTTTATGTGTTATAAATACTTTTTTTCTGGCTGTTTTTATTGTACTATATATAATATGTGTAATGCTAATCTTGTGGCTATGTTTTTGTACGTTATCTGATAACTGACATTTTTTTTCTCAATTTACTGAGTTTAGTAAAAATAATAACAGCATTCAGTTGGTTTTGCAGTTGATTCTTAAGCAATTCCTATGGTGTGTTAACATTAAATATGGAAGTTTAAAAAGATCAGATTGCCATTTTCTTGTCATTCTATAGTGGTAACCATCACTCAGTTTTAAAAATACACTAGTCTTTAACCCTTTACCTGCCAGCCATTTTGTCCTAGATGCGAACATCTACTGCCAAGCAGTTTTTAGATATTTTGCACTCTTTCACTTTAAGGGCCTTTCCTGGGGCGGTCTTTTAGTTTACCCAGCAAAACAATATATTGTTTTTTTCAGGACAACCTGAACTTTCAAAATATGCAGGAATTTTGGTGTAATTCTACTTCTGTAAAAAAATATTGGCTTCTAAGTGTCCAATAAAATGAAAAAAATCATGTTTCACAAAGAACAATCACATATATCAGAAACATCATTTACTTTATGTATGAGAACACAGCCTATTTGGAAAGGTCTATGTCTCCTGAACGCGGCAATACCAAATATATATAGTTTTATGGAGATTTCTCACTTGTATAGATCAAAATCTAAAAGCAGTACACAACCAAATTTCCAAAGCTCCGCTCCCCAAACGGCATACTTCTGCTTTCAAGGCCAAACATTCCACTAACAGTAGGTTTACCCTAGAAAACTACCCATTATTAGAAAGAACAGATTCTGGTGAATCAAAAATGGGTAAATATATCGTTGTACTCCAAACTACCAAGTTGCAATTGTTTCCTAAAGTTATAATGTTTTATAGAAATTGGTGAATTTTTTGAAAAATTACCTCAAAGCTTCCAATCTACAGAATCATATCTCCCACAAATCATTAGGTATCAATGTAAAACACCCCAAATATGAAAGCCTGGGGTCCGCTGAACAATTTGATGCCCAATATATATAGGTGTACCCAAACATGTGGCATATAGGGGCCCTAAAATATAGACACCTCATTTGAGCTATCAGTTCTGTAATTCCAGATACTGCAAAATCAACACATTTGCATCGTTTTGGGGGGGTAAAAGTAGAAAAAAGTAAGTTCACCCCAGAAAACCGTATATTTTCGGAAAGTACACATTCCCACGAATCTAAATTGGGTATGCATGTCTTTGTACTACAAAGTACCAAGCTGCAAATCATTCCTAAATGTGGTGATTTCGGTGACATTTCCAAAAATCACCTCAAAATTTCTACCCTGCAGCATCGTATTACCCACATACTTTTAGGTATCAAGAGAAATCACCCCAAATATGAAAGCCTAGGCTCCTCCGAACACTTTGATGCCCAATATGTATAGGTGTACTCAAGCACGTGGCATACAGGGGCCCCAAAAGGAAGACCCCCATATGGTCTGTCATTTCAGGTACAGCAAAATCAACACATTTACATCGTTTTGGGGGGGGTCAAAAGTAGAAAAAAGTAAGTTCACCCCAGAAATCCATATATTTTTGGAAAGTAAACATTCCCACGAATCTAAATTGGGTATGCATGTCTTTGTACTCCACAATAACAAGCAGCAAACCATTCCTAAATATGGTGATTTTGGCGACATTTCCAAAAATCACCTCAAAATTTCTACCCTGCAGCATCGTATTGCCCACATACTTTTAGGTATCAAGAGAAATCACCCCAAATATGAAAGCCTAGGGTCCTCTGAACAGTTTGATGCCCAATATGTATAGGTGTACCCACGCACGTTGCATATAGGGGCCCCAAAAGGAAGACCCCCATATGGTCTGTCATTTCAGACACTGCAAAATCAAGACATTTACATCGTTTTGGGGGGGTAAAAGTAGAAACGGGTAAGTTCACCCCAGAAAACCATATATTTTCGGAAAGTACACATTCCCACGAATCTAAATTGGGTATGAATGTCTTTGTACTCCAAAGTACCAAGCCGCAAACCATTCCTAAATTTGGTGATTTTGGCGACATTTCCAAAAATCACCTCAAAATTTCTACCCTGCAGCATCGTATTACCCACATACTTTTAGGTATCAAGATAAATCGCCCCAAATATGAAAGCCTAGGTTCCTCTGAACAGTTTGATGCCCAATATGTATAGGTGTACCCAAGCACGTGGCATATAGGGGCCCCGAAAGGAAGACACCCATATGGTCTGTCATTTCAGATACTGCAAAATCAAGACATTTACATCGTTTTGGGGGGGTCAAAAGTAGAAAAAAATAAGTTCACCCCAGAAAACCATATATTTTCCGAAAGTACACATTCCAACGAATCTAAATTGGGTATGCATGTCTTTGTACTCCAAAGTACCAAGCCGCAAACCATTCCTAAATTTGGTGATTTTGGCGACATTTCCAAAAACCACCTCAAAATATCTACCCTGCAGCATCGTATTGCCCGCATACTTTTAGGTATCAAGAGAAATCACCCCAAATATGAAAGCCTAGGGTCCCCTGAACAGTTTGATGCCCAATATGTATAGGTGTACCCACGCACGTGGCATATAGGGGCCCCAAAAGGAAGACCCCCATATGGTCTGTCATTTCAGATACTGCAAAATCAAGACATTTACATCGTTTTGGGGGGGGCAAAAGTAGAAAAGGGTAAGTTCACCCCAGAAAACCATATATTTTCCGAAAGTACACATTCCCACGAATCTAAATTGGGTATGCATGTCTTTGTACTCCAAAGTACCAAGCCGCAAACCATTCCTAAATTTGGTGATTTTGGCGACATTTCCAAAAACCACCTCAAAATATCTACCCTGCAGCATCGTATTGCCCGCATACTTTTAGGTATCAAGAGAAATCACCCCAAATATGAAAGCCTAGGGTCCCCTGAACAGTTTGATGCCCAATATGTATAGGTGTACCCACGCACGTGGCATATAGGGGCCCCAAAAGGAAGACCCCCATATGGTCTGTCATTTCAGATACTGCAAAATCAAGACATTTACATCGTTTTGGGGGGGCAAAAGTAGAAAAGGGTAAGTTCACCCCAGAAAACCATATATTTTCCGAAAGTACACATTCCCACGAATCTAAATTGGGTATGCATGTCTTTGTACTCCAAAGTACCAAGCCGCAAACCATTCCTAAATTTGGTGATTTTGGCGACATTTCCAAAAACCACCTCAAAATATCTACCCTGCAGCATCGTATTGCCCGCATACTTTTAGGTATCAAGAGAAATCACCCCAAATATGAAAGCCTAGGGTCCTTTGAACAGTTTGATGCCCAATATGTATAGGTGTACCCACGCACGTGGCATATAGGGGCCCCAAAAGGAAGACCCCCATATGGTCTGTCATTTCAGATACTGCAAAATCAAGACATTTACATCGTTTTGGGGGGGGGCAAAAGTAGAAAAGGGTAAGTTCACCCCAGAAAACCATATATTTTCGGAAAGTACACATTCCCACGAATCTAAATTGGGTATGCATGTCTTTGTACTCCAAAGTACCAAGCCGAAAACCATTCCTAAATTTGGTGATTTTGGCGACATTTCCAAAAACCACCTCAAAATATCTACCCTGCAGCATCGTATTGCCCACATACTTTTAGGTATCACAAGAAATCACCCCAAATATGAAAGCCTAGGGTCCTCTGAACAGTTTGATGCCCAATATGTATAGGTGTACCCACGCACGTGGCATATAGGGGCCCCAAGAGGAAGACCCCATATGGTCTGTCATTTCAGATACTGCAAAATCAAGACATTTACATCGTTTTGGGGGGGGCAAAAGTAGAAAAGGGTAAGTTCACCCCAGAAAACCATATATTTTTGGAAAGTACACATTCCCACGAATCTAAATTGGGTATGCATGTCTTTGTACTCCAAAGTACCAAGCCGCAAACCATTCCTAAATTTGGTGATTTTGGCAACATTTCCAAAAATCACCTCAAAATATCTACCCTGCAGCATCGCATTACCCACATACTTTTAGGTATCAAGAGAAATCACCCCAAATATGAAAGCCTAGGGTCCTCTGAACAGTTTGATGTCCAATATGTATAGGTGTACCCAAGCACGTGGCATACAGGGGCCCCAAAAGGAAGACCCCCATATGGTCTGTCATTTCAGGTACTGCAAAATTAACACATTTACATTGTTTTGGGGGGGGGGCAAAAGTAGAAAAAAGTAAGTTCACCCCAGAAAACCATATATTTTCGGAAAGTACACATTCCCAGGAATCTAAATTGGGTATGCATGTCTTTGTACTCCAAAGTACCAAGCCGCAAACCATTCCTAAATTTGGTATTATGCCGACATTTCCAAAAACCACCTCAAAATTTCTACCCTGCAGCATCGTATTACCCACATACTTTTAGGTATCAAGAGAAATCACCCCAAATATAAAAGCCTAGGGTCCCCTGAACAGTTTGATGCCAAATATGTATAGGTGTACCAAAGCATGTGGCATATAAGGGCCCTAAAATTAAGACCCCCCCCCATATGGTTTGTCATTTCAGGTACTGCAAAATCAAGACATTTACATTGTTTTGGGGGGGCAAAAGTAGAAAAGGGTAAGTTCACCCCAGAAAACCATATATTTTCGGAAAGTACACATTCCCACGAATCTAAATTGGGTATGCACGTCTTTGTACTCTGAAGTACCAAGCCGCAAACCATTCCTAAATTTGGTGATTTTGGCGACATTTCCAAAAACCACCTCAAAATATCTACCCTGCAGCATCGTATTGCCCACATACTTTTAGGTATCAAGAGAAATCACCCCAAATATGAAAGCCTAGGGTCCTCTGAACAGTTTCATGCCCAATATGTATAGGTGTACCCACGCACGTGGCATATAGGGGCCCCAAAAAGAAGACCCCCATATGGTCTGTCATTTCAGATACTGCAAAATCAAGACATATACATTGTTTTGGGGGGGCAAAAGTAGAAAAGGGTAAGTTCACCCCAGAAAACCATATATTTTCGGAAAGTACACATTCCCACGAATCTAAATTGGGTATGCATGTCTTTGTACTCCAAAGTACCAAGCCGCAAACCATTCCTAAATTTGGTGATTTTGGCGACATTTCCAAAAACCACCTCAAAATATCTACCCTGCAGCATCGTATTGCCCACATACTTTTAGGTATCAAGAGAAATCACCCCAAATATGAAAGCCTAGGGTCCTTTGAACAGTTTGATGCCCAATATGTATAGGTGTACCCACGCACGTGGCATATAGGGGCCCCAAAAGGAAGACCCCCATATGGTCTGTCATTTCAGATACTGCAAAATCAAGACATTTACATCGTTTTGGGGGGGGCAAAAGTAGAAAAGGGTAAGTTCACCCCAGAAAACCATATATTTTCGGAAAGTACACATTCCCACGAATCTAAATTGGGTATGCATGTCTTTGTACTCCAACGTACCAAGCTGCAAATCATTCCTAAATGTGGTGATTTCGGTGACATTTCCAAAAATCACCTCAAAATTTCTACCCTGCAGCATCGTATTACCCACATACTTTTAGGTATCAAGAGAAATCACCCCAAATATGAAAGCTTAGGGTCCTCTGAACAGTTTCATGCCCAATATGTATAGGTGTACCCAAGCACGTGGCATATAGGGGCCCCAAAAGAAGACCCCCATATTGTCTGCCATTTCAGATACTGCAAAATCAAGACATTTACATCGTTTTGGGGGGGGCAAAAGTAGAAAAGGGTAAATTCACCCCAGAAAACCATATATTTTCGGAAAGTACACATTCCCACGAATCTAAATTGGGTATGCATGTCTTTGTTCTACAAAGTACCAAGCTGCAAATCATTCCTAAATGTGGTGATTTTGGTGACATTTCCAAAAATCACCTCAAAATTTCTACCCTGCAGCATCGTATTACCCACATACTTTTAGGTATCAAGAGAAATCACCCCAAATATGAAAGCCTAGGGTCCTCTGAACAGTTTGATGCCCAATATGTATAGGTGTACCCAAGCACGTGGCATATAGGGGCCCCAAAAGGAAGACCCCCATTTGGTCTGTCATTTCAGATACTGCAAAATCAAGACATTTACATCGTTTTGGGGGGGGGCAAAAGTAGAAAAGGGTAAATTCACCCCAGAAAACCATATATTTTCGGAAAGTACACATTCCCACGAATCTAAATTGGGTATGCATGTCTTTGTACTACAAAGTACCAAGCTGCAAATCATTCCTAAATGTGGTGATTTCGGTGACATTTCCAAAAATCACCTCAAAATTTCTACCCTGCAGCATCGTATTACCCACATGCTTTTAGGTATCAAGAGAAATCACCCCAAATATGAAAGCTTAGGGTCCTCTGAACAGTTTGATGCCCAATATGTATAGGTGTACCTAAGCATGTGGCATATAGGGGCCCCAAAAGAAGACCCCCATATGGTCTGTCATTTCAGATACTGCAAAATCAACACATTTATATTGTTTTGAAGGGGGCAAATGTAGATAAAAGTAAGTTCACCCCAGAAAACCATATATTTTCGGAAAGTACACATTCCCAGGAATCTAAATTGGGTATACATGTCCTTGTACTCCAAAGTACCAAGTCGCAAGTCTTTCCTAAATTTGGCGATAATTTACATTTTTGAAAATCGCCTAAAAATATTGCAATTGGCCACATTTATCTCACCCAATTTCTTGCATACAATTGTAAAATAACATAAATATTTATGCCAAGGGACGACTGAACAGTTTGATGCCCAATATGCATAGATACACCAAGGCAGCTGGCATGTGCAGACCCCAAATAAAAATAGTGCATATGAGTTTTCTCCGCTGCCGATTCGCCTTCTGTGAACATAGACCATTGACTTCATATTATGTGCCTCAAGACCCTCCTTACAGCAAAGACCCCCCAAAACCATATGTTTTTGGAAAGTACACATTCTGACGAATCCAACAAAGATAAAGACGTCTTTCTACACCAAACTACCAAACTGCAAAGCTTTTCTAAACTTAGAGGTTTTTACAACATTTCTGAAAATTGCCTAAAAATGCTGCAGTTTGCCGCATTTTTCGCACACAATGTTTTACGTACAAAGAAAAATCACCCTAAATATGGACGTCAGAGGTCTGATGAATAGCTTGATGCCCAATATGCATAGATTTACCCAAGTATGTGGTGTGTACGGACCCCAAATGAAAAACATGCATATGAATTTTCACACTAGCCAACTAAGCTGCTGAAAACAGTACTCCAACTTTGCGTTATGTGTTGTAAGACCCCCAAACTGTAAAAAGCCCCCAGAACAGCATACATTTTTGGAAAGTACATATTCTGACGGATCAAACAAAGTAAAATCTATCATTCTATACCAAAGCACCAAACAGCAAAACTATACTAAAGATACATAAGGAAAAATAATGCAGGGATAAAATTGCAATAAAACCACAAAAATTGTGTAAATCAATGAAATAACAAAATTACTGATCCAACAGCATAATTAGTGGCCAAAATCGATTACCCAATAGTCATGCTGCCAAAACAAATGGTTTTTAGGGGTAAAAAAACACAAATTAGTAAAATGAAAAAGTAAAAAAAAAAAATCCCTCTTTGTGAGTTTTTTGTGTATACATGTGTATACACTTCTAAAAGTGGTGTGACAGTGTGTATATAAGTGTGAAATAAGTGCAAATAAGTGTACATAACTTTCCAAAAAAATTTAAAAAAAAAAAAAAAAAATCTTTACTAAAATGACTGTGTAACTGTGTACAGATCTATACAATGTAGTGTAGTGTGTATGTAGTGTTTGTGTAGTGTGTAATTTAGCAAATAAAGGCCACTTACCATTGCTGGAGCAGGGGAGAGAGTCTAATCCTCTTTCAGCAGCGTGTGTGCTGAGTCACTGCAGTCAGGAAGTGCGTGGGCGTCGCCAGAGCAGCAGAGAGCAGAAGGAAGACGGAGGAGCTGGTAAGTTGCTTCTTTTTGCGATTTTAGGTCGATCCTGCAACAATCCTGTTGCAGGACCGACATGACAGCCCCCCAGCCTTGTTGCCCAGGGGGCTGTCAGCACTGCTAAGTCTCTGCAGAGGCGGCTAAAGCCGCTGATGCAGAGTACAGCATGTTAAACTGCAAGAACGTACAATGTACGTGCTTGGCAGTTAAAGCCCTTGCCTGCCAGAACGTACAGCGTACGTGCTTGGCAGGCAAAGGGTTAAAGGGATACTGTCATGGGAAAAAAAATTTTTTTCAAAATGAATCAGTTATTAGTGCTGCTCCAGCAGAATTCTGCACTGAAATCCATTTCTCAAAAGAGCAAACGGATTTTTTTATATTCAATTTTGAAATCTGACATGGGGCTAGACATATTGTCAATTTCCCAGCTGCCCCCAGTCATGTACTTTTATGAAGCCAAATAGTAATGGGCGAAATTATTCACGGTGAATTTATGCAATTCGCCACCGGCAAATAAATTCGCGAAATGGTGCGAAATGGTTGGGAAAATTTAAAAACAAGACTCTGGCGCCATTTCGCGAATTCTTTGCCGTTTTGCAAATTTCGCGGGAAATTCACGAATTTTTCTGTGAAGTGAAATAGCGCAATTTCACCAATCACTCACTCAATAATCTCTGCATGTAAAATAGCAGCAAAATGGCTGACATAGTAGTGGAAAGCAGAATTCTCAATGGTAATGCATCTGTAATAGTGATGGGCAAATTTATTCGCCAGGCGCGAAGTCACGGCGAATCTGCATGATTCGCCGCCAGCGAATAAATTCGCAGCAAAAATTCGGCGGCGTCAAAATATTTTTTCGAAAAAACGGACACTGGCATCAAAAACGGGCGCCGGCGTCAAAAATGAGACGCCGGCGCCGTTTCGCAAATTTTTCACCGTTTCGCGCAAATTCGCCCATCACTAATCTGTAATTAAGATATTGGTCATAAAGTTGAAATTTACAGATAATAAATGATATTATTGGGTAGAGTGTCATATAATCTATAGATTTTGGGGATAATTTATTATCAATCAAATTTGAGTTTTATAGCTATTCAAGTTTTTTGAGGCAAACATTGCCAATTTAAATACCGGTTCCCAAAGCACTTATTTTAGAAATTCATTAAGTGCAAAAAACTCAATAACTTATGTACAAGTTAACGGTATTTTTCAATACGAGTTTTCGAAATTCATTTAAAAATTGGCTCATTGAAAATTATAGGCAAAATGTGATTTCATTGTGTTTAGTGTTTACATACAATTGAGTATTTTTATTTTATTTTATTTAGTAATATTTTTGAGTTCTGTTGAATTAGAAAAATAAACTTTTGAAATTTAGATTTTTGATAAAAATGTCCCCATGTTAAGACTTGCCAAACATGATTACATCATGAGAACAACACGTCTTTACTGTTTATGTGCCCTCTCCAACCTCTCTTTAATCAACTCTTATCTTAAAGTAGAATATTACCTTTGCTACTCTAGAGATATGAGAGAGGTCTTTTTTTAATTTTCACATTTTCGTTTGGATGCAATTTTAGTAAATCAGGTCAAAAACTATTTTGCATTCTTGTTTTTTTATAAAAATAAAATTATTACTGCATAAAACCAACCAATATTTTAATATATTCATTCATGTTATAAATTCTTGCAAAATAGTTTTTCTTTTATAATTAACCATATCTAATTTCAGCACGTTGAAAATCAATCTTTATACAATCACATCAACAACAAACCCTAACTAAAAACCCACAAAATAAACTCACAGATTTATTGTTTCTAGTATATATTTTGTTAGTTTCCTCCATTTCATGGATAAAGAATTTTGGAATATTAGACAATAGATTGACATATTTATTCCTAAAAATATTAAATTGTCAAAAATATGTGTAGGATAAAGCAGACTGGTCCATAATGTAAAGCCCAGTTTGAAATGCAGTGCTTATAATTGTCTTGTTTAAATTACATTAAAAAAACAACTAAAAAATGGCAATAGATAAAAACGTTTAGGTGTTGCAAATTCTGAACTCTAACTATTGCCATCTTATTTAAAAAATATTTTTTTATATATTTGGAAAAAACAAAAACTAAAACAACAAAAAAAGGCAAATGTGTTGTAAAGCTAGAGTTTCAGAAACCCGATGATGGAAAAAAAAATGTGAAAAAAATCTTGAAGGCAGTGAAATTACATTTTATCCACAGTCCGCCACATTTCAAATAAATCTTGAAAACTTGAATTGAGAATTAACTTGAATTTTGCAATGAACTTGAATTTTGCAAATATACCTCCCATTGACTTTTAAATGAACTTGCCAGGTTTTAGATGCCAAACTTTCAATTTATATTTGAATTTTGAACTTGTTCAGTTTTTGCCATAGAAAAATTTTAATCAAGGTAAAAAGTTGAATTTGAATTTCCAAGTGATATCTCCCTGCTTGGGAGTGGGTGAATGTGCAAATCTCAGGAATTTTGGTGCAGGTTTATACATTAATTTGCAATCATGAAAAAAAACTCAAATAATCACAACTCAACGTGGTCATGCTTTTTTTTGCCACAATCACGTTCATTTTCCATGATTGTTGCATTCTGTCCTGATCATAGAAAAAAATGTGTTTGCAGAAAGCTGAAACTACAATTTTTGACTTCTGTGGAGTATATTTTTTTTTTACAAATTTGGTAAATTGCAGCAAATAAAGACAGAATTATGAGAAAAAACACAATAGAAGCATAATTGGTATCTCAAATAATAATAATAATAATAATAATAATAATAAACCTACACTTATAGGTCAGAGAAACCAGCACAGCTTATATTATTTCCATATAAGTGTTGCTTCACCCCAAAAGATGCTCGTCTACAACACCTAAAATGCTATATCATATAAGCAAGGGTTAAAGCATGATGGGAGTTGATGTCCCATAATCACAGACATGGGTTCCTAAAGCAAAGCTGCAGTGGCCCAGTAGTTGAAAAGTATCCTTTAAGAATGTTTAGAATTAACTCTCTCTTTTTTGGTTTCATGCTATCACTTCTGAAACAATATTTGAGCATCGAAACTTTTTTATATAGGAATTAATTACTCTGTCATATTGTCATTGAATACACATTGAGTACACAATAATACAACTATACAATATATCCTGTAGTGCCGTTATGAACAATTCTCTTCAGTATATAATTCGGGACCCTCTTTCTGTCTGTCTTTCTGTCTGTCTGTTCCCTTGCTCAAGGCTAACCCAAATTGTCTCCTCTTGACTTCAACAGTTCCCATACATCCCCCAGTGGGAACACCAATGGTGGTGTGAATGGTCCATATGCTTTTTTCAAACCTTGCTGAGGCTGCTGATTGATGCTGTGCTGCTTGAAGGCCTGAAGTTGTTGAGATGATCGATACTTAGACACAGTGGGTGTGATAGCCAGCTCTATACATTTCAATCAATGGATAACCTTCCCTTCCTTGTACATGAGCATAGATTTTGAGATCAGTGCACACAACAAATTGCCCATATAAGATACATATGCTCATGTATTAGTTGAATAGGCTTCCTCAAAGACATCCAGGTTTTCATTCATTCAGATCATGGTAGAAATAAGGTGACATCAGCTTGACTTGAAAAAACTATCGCCGCTCATCTGGGCAGCTTCTTCAGTGGGGACTTCCCCGGTGTTTAATCCATTGAGGGTATTATAGTTACCAACAATTGAACTTGTTCCATGAAACTCATTCAGGTCGGTGTTAGATGATGCTCATAGAAGAGTGAACATGTGATGTAGTCACAATGGTACCATGATACTAATGTTGGTGGAACAACATACTCGTCTTATATATGGAATAATTGATTTTTATGCTATCAGCAACAGTTTTTCATGTGCAGCACACAGTGAGTTGATCTTCAGAGTGCTCCCTAGAGACAGTTCTATCTTGTATCATCTTATATATATATATATATATATGTCTGGAATATTTGATAAACAAGGAGAATTTTTGGCAAACATTGCAATCTTGCATATTTCCAACCAAACAACACCCGAGCCTGAAGCTAAAACACCCAAAAGACCCAACACCAAGGCACAAGAAAACTCATACCTAATTGAATAAGTTAGATGGAACCATTATGAATAGATGTTGTTGAGTGTACTACTCTTAAAGGGGTTGTTCGCCTTTAAATTAACTTTAAGATGTAGAGAATGATATTCTGAGACAAATTTGAATGAGAGACTGGAATAAGAATAGGAGAGACCCGAATAGAAAGTTGAGTGATAAAAATCAACAATAACAATAAATATATAGCTTTACAGAGCATTTGTTTTTGTGATGGGGTCAGCGACCCTGATTTTTAAGGCGAGAAAGAGTTAGAAGAAAAAGGCATGCACAAATTTTTTTTCTCACTCCCAGGGGGTTATTTATCAAACGTCAAATTTCGAGTTTATGTTAAAAAATTTTTAATAAATTTCAATGTACTCACAACTCGAATGGGAGGTTATTTATGAAAAAACTAGAACATCTAATATTCGATAAAATAGTCCGGCCCAAAAAATTTGAATCAAATTGAATTCAAATCGAATTTAAATCAAATTCAAACCCCCCAAAAAAACATAAATGTCAGGAAATATTGACATATTTAAATGGTTTAATGGACCAAATCTTCACTAGATCCTGTATCTAGTGGCATTGTAGGACGCTGGCAATATCTCTACCCAACATGCTTAGGAATATGCTCCAAGACAAATCTGTTCTGTTTAGCTTTGCCAAAAATTCGAGAAACAGCAAAAATTTACCAAAGCACATTACAGTCAATAGGCGTGCAACTTCTCAATGCTTTTGATTTATTTTTTTGCGAAATATTTCATTTTCCGACCAGTCTGACCACCAAGTAGTCAAGGAAGTTGTCAGGAGAAAGAAAGAGGCTGCTCTGATGTTCTTCTGCTTAGGAAAGATTTGAGAAAAATTTGTAATGTTTTTCTTGGTTGGCAAATGACCAGCAGGTGGCGCTGTTGTAACAAAATTCATTCATATTAACAGCACATGTATCCCTTAATATCTTGGAATTGGGAAAAAATGTACATTGCAAAAGTTCTTAGAATAGCCCCATCATCAATTTTACACTCACATACTTATAAAGTTTACTTACCCTTTTAAAATCAGCGACCTTTGGAGGTTAAAGCAGTAATTTTAAAGCAATAGGGTTCAATTAAACTTTCCCCGGCTCTCGAAAACCAGTGGCTGCAGCAATTTGAAAAATAACCCTCCAATGAGAATCCCTCCTGATCTGTGCAAATCCATGTTCTTTATAACTGGCACCTGGAGCTGAAAGTATTAAACATGATTTATGATTCATTATCATCATCATTATAATATCACAATCAACATTTTATACCATGTTGATATATGTCACTCCATTAGCCTGCTCCAGATCTACAAGTAAAGATGAAACAGCATTAAAGGGGATCTAAACCCATACATTTGCCCCCATATTAAAGGAGAAGGAAAGTAATTTTATATTTGGGGTGCAAAAAGTAAGGCACCTCCAAGTGATTGTATTTACTTACCTGGCACCTCGGGCCAGTGCTCCTAGCACCAGAAAACATCATGGAGTGATCTTCTTCAAATTTCCCTCGGCAGACGCATTCACAATAGAACGAAACAGACAACTTTTCTTTAAAGGAACAGTTCAGTGTAAAAATAAAAACTAGGTAAATGGAAAGGCTGTGTTTTAAAATAAAAAATGTATCTAATATAGTTAGTTAGGCAAAAATGTAATGTATAAAGTCTGGAGTGACTGGATGTCTAACATAATAGCCAGAACACTACTTCCTGCTTCCTTGTTTATTTGTCCCTGATCCGATTAAATTGTGCTTTTTAAATAATAAATAAGCTCCAATCATGGATTCTAGTTTGGTCAGACTTTTTGAATTAAATTACTCAGAAAAATTTTGATTTTGGTAAATAAGGCCCTAAGTGTTCATATGAAGTTGAAAACACTGAGCAATTTCACATTCATTTATATCGAAAGGTTCACATTTCATATTAGGGGTAATAATCTCATATCTGCCGATGGAAATTACAGTGTTGTTTTTGCAAAGAGAAATGGACCCACAATTGAGCATGAATTAATGCTATTCACAGGTTCTAAAGGACACCAGGGCTTCCATAGTGGCTTTCTTGAATAGCTACAGCTTATATGACACCAATGCTGTTATTATATTAAAACTGGGCTTAACAATATTCTATCAGTTTTTTTCAAATTGAATCAATGAATTAAACGAATTGAAAATAAATAATGAATGTGCATTGCAAAAGTGCTTAGAATAGCCCCCTTATCAATTTTACATGTACTCATTTTAAAGGTTTACTTATCCTTTAAACCGATTATATAAAACGTTTTCTCAGGGACAAAATCAACCTTTTTTTAAATTCCTTTTTAGTAGTTATTTAAATGTGACCATTAGGTGGCGACATTTAACTATTTATATTAATAACAGTCTATGGATTCCCCATACAACAAGTCGTGGAGTACAATGAGCAAGTTTTAACAGTAGATGGCGATGCAGCTCTACTTGTTGGAAAACTGCATGTCTAGAGTTATTGTCTATCTGGTAACCTGTGTGTGTTATCTATAATTTTTGTTTGTTGGCTGGCCATTTCCTGTTGTATATATCACTAGTGATTTCTGTGAACTTATTAATTTGGTCCTAAATTTAATTATACCATGAAGGGTTAATGTAATGCATGTTATGATGCAGGTACTAAATATATAAAGGGTTGTTATGCACAAATCATATATATATATATTATACAGAATTATTAGAACCAGGAGATCTCTGGATAAGAGGTCTTTCCACAGTATGAAACACCATGCATTGAAGGTAGTAAAAGTATAATTTCTAGCTACCTGGATTTATTCTAGTCTTAAAGAGTTATTTATTAAGGCAAAATCTTTTCGCGACGTCCATTTTGATGCCGAAAACCCGAAAAAGTTATGGTAAAAAAAGACCAAATTTTTGCGATTTTTTTATACCCTGAACCTGGTCTGAATCCGAAAATGCTCCACCTAAAACCTCAGAATTCATGTAAAAGTCAATGGCAGACATCCCCTTAAGCATTTAAAGATGTTTTAACCCTCACGAAATGTTCAGGCTTTGACGCTGGTTTTTCAGAGAAAATTAAAAAATGTTCTTGTTTTCTGACGTCAAATATGAAACATTTGTGTTTTTCGGGCGACAATACGAAAAAGTTTTGTTTTTTCCCGAACCAATTTTTTTTTAGTTTTTTTTATAGATAAATACGTGGATTCTAGTGTGGTCAGACTTTTTTTTTATTTAAAAAAATCAGAAAAATTCGGATTTTGATAAATATCCCCCCCCTTAGTGAACATCAGGTCCGAGGAATATTGTGTCTGTTATGTCTATGACAAATGAAGCATGGTCTAGTAGAGCTCATGTAATAATAATAATAATATTAAGTACAGGTATGGGACCTGTTATCCAGAATGCTTGGGACCTGGGTAATTTCTGTAAATTAGATATCCATACCTTAAATTTACAAGAAAATCAAGTAAAACATTAATGCTGAAAAATTTGTATTGATGTGAATTTTTTTTTAAATTTGAATGTACTCACAACTCGAACGGGATGTTATATAAATTCGATCAAATGGGAACAATCCGAAAATTTGCTTCGTATTTTAATCGAATACAAACAAAATTCGAATTTAATTTTTTAAAAAACTTGAATGTCAGGAAGGCAATTAACATATTCAAATGGACCTCTGCAGTTGACTTGTAAATTAACTTGGCAGGTTTTAGGTGGCAAATATTCCAATTAGGACTGTTTCCATGGTTGATATGTGATAAATCTCACTTTCCAATTTATGTTTGCATTGGGGGATTCAAATTTGAATTTGTGAATTGTGACATCAAAAAATTCGAATTCGAATTTACTATTTGTCTCTTAATAAATCTGCCCCTAAATAAAACCCAATAGACTGATGTTGCCTCAAATAAGGATTAAAGGATAAGTGAACCTTTAAAATAAATGAATGTAAAATTGATGAGGGGTCTATTCTAAGCACTTTTGCAATGTACATTCATTATGGGTTTTTTTTTTTTATTCCAAGATATTACATGTACTGTTAATATGAATGAATTTTGTTACAACAGCGCCACCTGCTGGTCATTTCCAAATCATTCTGACCACCAAGTAGTCAAGGAAGAAGTTGTCAGGAGAAAGAAAGAGGCTGTTCTGATGTTCTTCTGCTTAAGATTTGAGAAAGGTTTCTAATTTTTTTCCTAAGCAGAAGAACATCAGAGCAGCCTCTTTCTTTCTCCTGACTTCTTCCTTGACTACATAATGGAAAGAATGGTCAGAAAATAACCAGCAGGTGGTGCTGTTGTAACAAAATTCATTCATATTAACAGTACATGTAACCTTTAATATCTTGGAATTAAAAATAAATAAATAATAAATGTACATTGCAAAAGTGCTTAGAATAGACCCCTCATCAATTTTACATTCACTTATTTTAAAGATTTACTTATCCTTTAATTATATCTTATGGTGGCCATACCCGGGCAATAAAACCTGCCGACAGACCGAAAGTCGGGCAGATGTCGATTGGACGGGACTAAAAATTATGTCGGATTGCGAACCTCATTTGTTTGTTGATGCAGTCCCATGATCCGACCAATCAGATCAAAAATTTTTAGACGCGAGCATCAACACTATTCGGATGCCCATTGACTTTAACGCAAGCGTCCAAATTTACACGCGCGACTTTTCGGATGTGGCAAAATTAACGCGATCGACTTCTAGAAATGTCCAAAATTGACGCGCGTCCGAAAAGTCGCGCGTGTCAAAAAAGCCGTGCATCAACACTATTCGGACGCCCATTGACTTTAACTCCAGAGGCAAAATTGACGTGTGTCCAAAATGCGTGAATTTTTCGTCATTTCGCGTGAAGTGAAAAGGGAGAAATTCGCCCATCACTGGAGATGGCCTTTCTGTAATTCTGAACTTTCTGGATAATAGGTTTCTGGATAACGGATCCCATACCTGTCAGATATTAAAGGCATTTTTGCAATCACCACTAGATGGAAGGTTTTACTTAGTAATTGCTCCTGTACCACTTGAATAGGCTTTCAGTTACTACTTTATTCCTTAGGTAGCGCTGTTTATCTGAGGTTAAAGTGATGCGTGATTCGCGTAACCGCCAAAAAAATTTGCCAGTGAAAATCGCAGTTTTGCAAATTTTTCGCTGTTTTGAATTTTTCGAATTTCGAATTTTTCAGCAAAGCGAAACGCTCCAAATTCGCCCATCACTATTCGTTTCCCCTCCCTGCCTTTCCCTATCATCTCTATCTACATTTCTCCATTCATTCTGCCTTCCTTACCTTTGTCAGCATATTCTTTACTATATCTGTCAGCAATATGTTCATTATGAATATTTCATGATATCTCTGGCTTGTCTCAGCTTCATGCCACATTAATTGCTTCAACTGAAACCATATTCTACTTCTCTGTCCTTCATTTAATAGTTACTCTAAGATTCTCATTTCACCTAAACTTCTACCCACTCATTACTCAAGTTTTAAAGGAGACATAAACCTTGCACAGTGTTTTAGCACTTTTCAGATGTTTCAGACCTGCAGCTAGTTTGGGAGTTAGTTTTAGCTGCAGAGCCCGTTTAACTACCTAAACTAACCTACATAACTACGTAAATATCTTTGTAGTTAAAGGGGAACTATTGCAAAAAAGGAGAACTGAAAATATGTTCATCATACTGAAGTATGAAAAATTCTGAACTGTTTCTGAAATAATCAAGTTTATCTTCACTATCCCTCTCTCAGCATCTGTTTCTCTTCATTCTCTCTTCATGCGGCAGTTGGGTGTCATGAATGATCCAATATATCTTATAGAGGGGCTCCTTTTCTAGCAGATGAATTAGAGCTCACTCAAATAACTGATTCCAGTACAAACAAAATGTAACAAAATAACTGCCTTTTGCACAAATCCTGCATGTAGAGAGACATGATGTCTGGTGAGTTTAATAGAGTGAGCTCTAATACATCTTCTAGGCAAAATGAGCCCCCCTCTAATGTGTGGGGGTAATGTGTGGTGCCACCATCAGACATTCTTAGACAAAGAAGCTCTAGTACACTCCCAGTACCATTCATTGGCCATGGGGAGTTTGCGCAGCAAGACTTGCAACTGCACTTAATACTGAAAGTGTGGCCATACGAGACATCACTAAAACAGTTTTCATCAAATTAATGGCCTTTTTCTATAAAGAGAAAACTTTATTGACTTAGAGCTGCACAGTCTGTTATCCACAAAACCCCCTAACCCTTTTAGTTTAAAAATCTCCCCCAACACACTGACATTTAGGGGCAGATTTATCAAGGGTCAAATTTCGAATTTGAAAAGCTTCGAAATTCGAATTCAATTAGACCAACCACAATGAAATCAAAGGGTTTTTTTTGGCCGAATAGGTCAGTTTTCAGAATCCTAAAGTTCAAAGTTTACCCCCCATAAAAAATCTTCAAAGTCCACCAATTGACTCCAAATAAGTCTAGGGGGTCCCCCATAGGCTAAAACAGCAATTTGGCAGGTTTTAGATGGTGAATGCTCGAATTAGAATTTTTAAAGAGACAGTACATGATAAATTTCAAAATTCGAATTTTCCAATTATTTTCAAATTTGAATAGAATTTGGACTATTCCCTAGTCGAAGTACACACAAATTAGCTCAAAATTCTAATTTTTTTTAATTAGAATTTTCACTTCGACCATTGTTTGCCCCTTACGGTATTGCATTCCAAATTTAGAAGGAACACACTTTTGTATCATCAGCAAAAATAGAGACAGTACTTACAGTGCCAAATACAAGTTCCACGCTGGAGGTTTGGAACAAGGAGCAGTTTTAAATGAATTCTAACATATTTCTATGTATTGATCTGTGCTTGGCTCTGTTTCAATGGCTTTTTACCAAAGAAAAGAAAACTGAGTTGTATGTACATATATTTTCATCCTGTATCAGCCGAATGGGTTATTAGGAATTGTCTGCTTTTTAATCCTTATACCTTGCATTTGTTCTTTCACTTGTCTTCTAAGCCTCAGTAATAAGAATTCATTCAATGAGAATACGTTTTACCTGCAGTTTATCTGGTACAGTATGGGACCTGTTGCACAGAATGCTCGGGATCTGTGGTCTTCCGGATAACAGATCTTTCTGTAATTTGTATCATCGTATATTGTCTATTAGAAAATCATGAAAACATTAAATAAACCCAATAGGCTGGTTCTGCTTCCAATAAGGATTAATTATATCTTAGTTGGGATCAAGTACAAGTTACTGTTTTATTATTACTAGGGATGCACTGAATCCAGGATTCGGTTTGGGATTCGGCCAGGATTCGTCCTTTTTCAGCAGGATTCGGATTCAGCCGAATCCTTCTGCCCGGCCGAACCGAATCCGAATCCTAATTTGCATATGCAAATTAGGGGTGGGGAGGGAAATCGCGTGACTTTTTGTCACAAAACAAGGAAGTAAAAATGTTTTCCCCTTTCCACCCCTATTTTGCATATGCAAATTAGGGTTCGGATTCGGTTCAGTATTTGGCCAAATCTTTCACTAAGGATTCGGGGGTTCGGCCGAATCCAAAATAGTGGATTCGGTGCATCCCTAATTATTACAGAGAAAAGGGAATCATTTTTAAAAATTTGGATTATTTGGATAAAATTAAGCCTATGGGAGATGGCATTTGTGTAATTTGGGGAATTCTTGATTACGGGTTTATGGATAATGGATCCCATACCTGTACCAAAAATTATTAGGCCCAAAGGTACAGCCCTCTATGAGAATTGCCTGGACTTTCCAGTATTTTCAGGACAAGACCCAACATATTCTCAACACCTGCTTTGCGAATCATAATCTTGTGTTGACCAAACTCGACTTCTAAAAAATATGTCTCCTGCCAAAGGCCACTGATGAGGTATCTGCCGAGAGATGAGTCACGGCTTCTCCTCCCTTCTCATCAGACCCGTTCAATCAGAGCTAAAAGAACTGAATAATAAATAGTTTCTTACTTGCTTCTTCAGGCCATGTTCTTCCAGGCACAATCAGGTGTTGATTGCTAATTGGTTCCCTTCAATACACAGAACCTTAGCACAAATGGAGTTAACAACCCCCATGGTTAGTCCTTTCTCTATATACAGTAAGTACCCATGCAGCTGTGGGGGAACTCACCTGGATTAGCATATAAAACAAACAGAGTTTTTTTTTATTACATTTATGATAAGGTTGGAAAAATGATACTGCTACTAAGCTGAAGGCACTTTATCAGTCCAGAGAGATCCATAAAATGATATGGGGGAATTCGGGTAATAACTTATGCGGGCAACATGCTATAAAATCTGCTTTCCACCAGATTAAAATATCACTGCTTAGGAAAATGAAAATGTGAAAATCCTGCTTTAAATACTGTGCTCTCAATAAACGGCTACAGAAATCAATCCCCTTGCTTTGACCCTTCTGAGTTTGTTTTCTTTCTCCCTTTTATATCATTTCATGTCAAATTCTATGCATCCTTCATTTGTTAGAATCCATCTCGTAAGGCCAAGAAGAATCTACTGTTTGCAAATATTATTCCTTTTTTTAGATATTGGGCTATGAAACCTTGGGCATTATGGTCTTTAATCGGCCTGTACCATCTCACTCAGTTACACCTAAATCATAGGCTAGAATATAGCTCTGAGGACAATCCATGGTGGCATCTGGCATAGCTTCTTTATTATTTTTTTATTTTGATTATTTGGGCAAACAACCTGAAAGATTGAAATATATTAAAGTAAAAAAATAATTACAATAATAATGTTATGTCTACTCTTAGAATGTTTCTACATGTTCTCTAACCCCCCCCCCCCCTTACTATGTATAGTTATCATGTGTGAGCACTGAGCTCACACCATCAGATCATACAGAAGGTCAAACCACAGTTCGGAGAGATTAGTTGTCTGAAGAAGAGGAGATTTATCGCTGGGTGACTAATCTCCCCGAATTGCAGCATGTGTCTCTGTCCTTACGTAGAGTTGGTTATGGGTTCAGAACTAGATACAGACCAAGAGGACAGAGACAGGGTTGAACAGGACAGGCAGGAGTGTTATTGGACAATCCTTTTGCATTAGTTAGGTTGATGGCCCTGGAAAATTTGAAAAGGTTTCATTGCACAACATTGCTTTAATAATCCATCTCAATGGGTGCTGGACTATACCTTCCATCATGCTATAGCCCTTGATAACATGCAGCAAAATACTTGGAGCCATAGTCTATCAATATCTTGGTGATGCTATGCTGCTGTGAGAAGTATATGTCCCTTTTGTCAACCATTTCCAGCAGTGATGAGCCTATTGACTTCAATGGATTTTGCAATTCTTTTTCGCCAATTCTCTCATCATTAATTTCTAAGTTACCTTATCTAATGGACGCATTTCAGCCTTCCTTTGATGCTTTTTAATTATTATGCATCACACCATCCTCACCAGAATCTCCATTTTCTGGAGAGCATTGTTCTTCTCCTGCCTAACTCAGATGTGTTTTTTCTGTATGAAAGTCACATATGACTTTCTAATTCTATGCCTCTTGTTGCACCTCCATTCTTTGTACCCTTGTCTCTATGTCTACAATTTCAAAATTGCATTTTTCCATACATTCAATATTTTTTTTTATCCTTCAGAATGGAAAGCCCACATTCTAAATTAATGTATCTGAAGCTATACTTTTATACCCCAACTAAATGTTCTCAAGACCAGATTTAACTCATATTTTGGATGGTACATAAACTTCCCCTGGTTGCACGTTTTTTGAGGCTATTCCTTACATTCCTCCTGATCCTTCTCACTTCACCTAAGGCTTGAGTCTAATAACTGATTTTTCTTCACACAAAAGAAATCCACACCATTTACTACCAAAAACTAGACTAATTTTATTATTATTATGGTACTTTGACTTCCCAACAACCCAACTATCTTGTTATGTTTCACCTCTATGATCCTTCATATTGGCCACCAAAATCATCTTCTATTTTTCCTAATGGCTGCCCAATCATAGAATCTATGTAATGTTTATCTTGTATCTCCATTCATCTGGATTACCCACGATATAATTCTTCTTCTGTCCAAAGTCTTTTCATTATCTTCACCTACATATGTAAATTTCAGCCAATCTTCTTCTGGTACCAATGATTGCCATTGTTCTTCAATATCTTAAGCCTTTCCCTCTGTCTGCCCTTTATGCTGGACTTACCTTTGATGTTGAATGATGAGATAAAACCTGTTCAAACATCTCACAGATCTTAGCTGTAAATGACCTTTTAGAAGGATCACTGCTAAGAATTTTCCAACATTAAATGAACATGCAAATGTGATCAGCTGGCATCTTCTTCCATCTTCATCTACTGCCACTGCAACCCTTTGTTGTCTGTATCCTAAATCCAGTTGTTCTCAGGCAATGGTCCATGGTGTGGCCCTCTCAGATGACTCCTTAAAGCCCCAAGCTAATCTAAGGCTTTTAAAACATTTGATTGCAGTTTTTTGCCATCAACATGAATTTATTCGTGCTAAGTTGGCCTATTAAATTGATAGGTTTCTCTGTTAAAGTCTGCCTTTAATATTGGAATTGTAAACATGGATGAGAGTTTATTACTTCAACTGACGGTAAAAGTTATTGGAAGCAATTAATGAAAAGGAAAAAGTCAGGAGAGCACTGGAAAGAGAAAAACCTTTGGGTTGATGGACTAGCCTGTTTATAGAGATAAGCAACTGTTACATGTTGGTCCCATTAATAGTATTGAGTGTCCAGTAATGTCATGGAAGGCACTGTGTGCACATTTCATTCTCCCCTTCTCTTTACCCTTATCAGTGCCGTGCTCTAATTTTAGCAGTGATGTGATAAACACTTTACAGCAATGCACAAATAGAAGGCGATGAGATTACAAATTCATTACAGCCAACCGCAAGTGCACACATTATATTCTTCTCCCAGTATTGGTAAATGACCAGAAATAGGTAAGATTGAGTTAATGGTGCCGTGTGCCACCAGAATTCTTTTTAAACTGCCCTTTATTGTCAGTAAATGATAAACAATGGGAAAAGTTTACTTCTCAGAGTTTTCATTGACGGCAGCAAAGCCTTTGTGATCCAACTGGCAGCCTTTCAGACACTCATTTAATCTCTCCATTAATACATCTATGAACGTAATTCAATAAGCAACAAATCTAAATAGTTTATTTGCAGGACAGTGACTCACTCGTGGGCTTTCACTAGAATAAGTTGGCATCTCTTTCAGTCAATAACAATAATAACATTACAATCAGTAAACCTTTTTCTTCTTCTAAAAGGTCATGTTTGGCCTAAAGTAGAAAAAGTAAAAGCCTAATTAAATATGCAAAAAAACTCCAATGGAATACTTCCATCCAGTACTTATTATGCTTTCTCTTACATAGGGAGAATATTGTGTGATTATGACTTTATGACATTACAATGGAATCAAAGGATGGAGGACATACTGCTGCTTAGTAGTTCTGTGATAGAAACAAACACAAACAAAAGCAAATAATGCTGTGGGCTCCAGTTGCACGTGCAAAATAACGTTAGATGGATTTGCACTAGTGATGGGCGAATTTATTCGCCAGGCGCGAATTCACGGCGAATTTGCGGGATTCGCCGCCAGCAAATAAATTCGCGAAACGCCCGTGAAAATTTGCGGCAAAAATTCAAAAAAACGGATGCCAGCGTCAAAATCGAGATGCCGGCGTCAAAAACGAGACACCGGCGTCAAAAACGAGACGCCGGTGACGTTTTGCGAATTTTTCGCCGTTTCACGAATTTCGCGAAACGCCGCAAATTCGCCCATCACTAATTTGCACAGATGAAATGAGATTCTCATTGGAGGATTCTTTTCTATTGTAATGTGACTTTGACCATGGAGAGCCGGAGTAGAGTTTTACTGAGCAATATTACATTATAAATACAACCATGATGTGGCTCATTAACAGCTCCATAAAGGCAACCATACCACTGGGGACATAGTCAACATTCTATATCATAACAAATGATAAGGGAGTGACAATGAGGGATGTGGCCACTGGCCAGCTTTACAGTGGTCCTTTAAGGCAGTGTAGGAGTACAGGAGTGCAGAAGTGTCCCAATCAGGATTCTAAATGTACTGTACTGTGAGGTCAACCTCATTGTTATGGTCCTTTGGCGTTCTGGTGAGGCTCCCTTGGACTTCTTGATGGTAATCCAATACAAAATGCTGGTCTAGTAACCCATAGCAACCAATCAATAGGTAGAGATTAACTGGTCAGATGCCTGAACAAATACATATTTACAGTCGTTTCTATGGGTTACCAGACCTTGTCTTCATATTTTTTATATACTTACTGCTACTACTTATACATATAGCTGATATATATACTGCATAGTGATGGGCGAATTTGCGCCATTTCGCTTCGCCGAAAATTCTCGAATTCCGCGCGAAATTCGCGAAACGGCGAAAAATTCACAAAACTGCGCCGTTTTTGACGCCGGCATCCGTTTTTTCCGACGCTGGCGAAATTTTTTTTTGACGCCGGCGAATTTTATCGGGCCAATTTTCGCAGGCGTTTTGCGAATTTATTCGCTGGCGGCGAATCGCTCAAATTCGCCGTGAATTCGCACCTGCCGAATAAATTCACCCATCACTAATACTGCATACTACTAGATTTGGTTCTTATTTTGTTAGTTGAGGCAACAGTAAAATGTGTAAAGACAGACAGCAGTTTTTACACCTCTAGTAAAAAGACTTCAAACATCGTTGCCCCTTGCTGTTCATTTTGTCCGTCATAAGGAAACTAAATTAGTGAGAAAAAAGGAAAGTCTGGATCTGGGAAAATGAATTTAGAGCATCATCAAAAGACTTTTCTCTTCTTTCAAACTTAATTTTCTAATGACTGTGTTCAATCAACTGAAATGAACAGTAGGTGGCGCTGTTGTTTCACATAAATTAAATTAGCAGTGTTAAAACTGCTAATATCATGAATTGGGGAGACTTGTTTGTTGATAATAATTGCATTTTCCTTCCTTCCTTCCTTCCTTCCTTCCTTCCTTCCTTCCTTCCTTCCTTCCTTCCTTCCTTCCTTCCTTCCTTCCTTCCTTCCTTCCTTCCTTCTTTCCTTCCTTCCTTCTTTCCTTCCTTCTTTCCTTGCCCCTACTTACTCCTTCCTTCTTCTTTCCTTCCTTGCCCTATTCTTCCCTCTCCCTTGCTTCCTTCCTTCTTTCCCCATTTCTTATTTCTTAATGTCCTTCCTTCCTTTTTATTCTGTACCCCAAAAGGATATTAATCTACAAAAAACTGAAAAAAGTAGTTGAATAAAGAGTTACCTAAACAACATAGTGTTGAATTGAGTATAATATGTTTTTTTACTTTTAAAGTATTAGACGTGAAAGTCTTAAAAGAGGGATTAGAGCGAGACACTTCTCCCTATAAAGCAGAACTAAAGCCCCGGCGGTGGAACAGAACGTGCTTCGTTGATATGTAAATTGCTGAGTTAACTTCAGTTTCATGTAGAGAAAAAAAATAATTTTTTTTCTTTACTTCATTAAAGGAAACCTTGAAAAGGTCAGAATAGAAGATGAAAGGTTTTCTTTCAGCTCATTGTTTCCATCGTGCCCCGACTGATGTTCAGCAGGTTAAAAAAGGCTCTTGAAAAATAATAGCAATATATTCTCATAATTGCCTTCATGCAAAGTGTGCCACTCCAAATCAGGAGTCTGTTTTATTTCTGTCCAGGGCAACGGGTTCTGTTTTCTGCTGATTTTTTTTTTAAGCTGAAATAAAAATATACACCACGTCATTCATACTGCATCCGTTTCGTTAAAAAAAGGAAGCCCGTGAAAAAAAGAAATTGTCAGCATGCTCTTCCAAGCACTTTTGCAAATGACATTTATTTTTTTATTAATAGTTTTCAGGATACTAACCATTTTGCACTGCTAATATAATGGATTGAAACACTGTTTGGACACAATCAGTGGAAAATTAAATTAATAAGAAAAGGAAAGTCCTCTGAGTTTAGAACCGACCTGAGAAACATAGCTTTTCTCTGCTTATTAAAAGATAAGTAAACCCTTAAAACAAGTGAATGTAAAATTGATGAGGGGTTATTCTAAGCACTTTTGCAATGTACATTCATTATTTATTTTTCTTTAATTCCAGGATATTAAGGGATAAATGTACTGTTAATATGAATGAATTTTGTTACAACAGCGCCACCTGCTGGTCATTTTCCCACCAATCTGACCAGCAAGTAGTCAAGGAAGAAGTTGTTGAGAAAGAAAGAGGTTGCTCTGTAGTGATGGGCAAATTTATTCGCCAGGCGCGAATTCGTGGCGAATTTGCGAGATTCGCACCGAGCGAATAAATTCGCGAAACGCCCGCGAAAATTCGCGCCGTTTCGCGAATTTTTCGCCGTTTTGCGAATTTCAGCGAAACGGCGCAAATTCGCCCATCACTACTGCTCTGATGTTCTTCTGCTTAGGAAAGATGTGAGAAAGGTTTCTAATTTTTTTTCTAAGCAGAAGAACATCAGAGCAGCCTCTTTCTTTCTCCTGGCAACTTCTTCCTTGACTACTTGGTGGTCAGACTGGTGGGAAAATGACCAGCAGGTGGCGCTGTTGTAACAAAATTCATTCATATTAACAGTACATGTATCCCTTAATATCTTAGAATTAAAAAAATAAATAAATAATGAGTGTACATGGCAGAAGTGCTTAGAATAGCCCCCTCATCAATTTTACATTCACTTATTTAAAGGAACAGTTCAGTGCAAAAATAAAAACTAGGTAAATGTTTTAAAATACATTTAGTTAGACAAAAATGTATAAAGGCTGGAGTGACTGGATGTGTAACATAATAGCCAGAACACTACTTCCTGCTTTTCTCTTTGTTCCACTGATTGGTTACCAGGCAGTAACCAATCAGTGACTTGAGGGGGAGTCATATGGGTCAAAACTGTTGCTTTTGAATCTGAGCTGAATGCTGAGGAACAATTGCAAACTCACTGAACAGTTATGTCCCATGTAGCCCCCCTTATAGACTAACTCAGAGTTAGACAGCTGAAAAGCAGGAAGTAGTGTTCTGGCTATTATGTTACACATCCACTCACTCCAGCCTTTATACATTACATTTTTGGCTAACTATATTATAATTTTTTTTTTTAATCTGCACAGCCTATCTATTTACCCAGTTTTTATTTTTATACTGAACTGTCCCTTTAAATGGACTGGAAATAGTCCCATCATAATGCTATAGTTGTATGTCAGATATGTATGAATAGAGTGCTCAATGTTAATCACAAGACCTCAAAAGACACATTTTCAATAAGTAACTCCTTAGGTTGATTTAATACCCTACCGCTATCCCAACTTGGCCCCCCCCAAATATTTAGAGGCTCTTGTTTCTTATTGGGTTCCAGAAATGTAGCCCGTCGCTGCCTCAGTAGCAACACTTTATATACGGCTTCTATGAGATGCTTACCACTGTGGCCTGGTGCCACAACCCCATCTAGAATCCTGAATTTGGAAGTTCCATATCAAAATAATGAAAAGCCCAGTACAGTAAAGCCCAGTACTTGAAACTGTGACCAGGTGGCCAATATAATACTACCTAGTGCTTTGGGTGCCCTGATTAGTGATGGGCGAATTTGCGCTTCTCCGGAAAATTCGTGGATTTCCCGAGAAGTTTGCGAAACGGCAAAAAATTCGCGAAATGGCACCGGCATCTCGTTTTTAACGCCGGCACCCGTTTTTGACGCCGGCGCCTGTTTTTTACGCCGGAATCCGTTTTTTCAACATTTTTCCGGGCGAATTTTCACAGGCGTTTCGCAAATTTATTCGCTGGCGGCGAATCGCGCCAATTCGCCCATCACTAGTCCTGATTCTTATGTCTAGTGTATTATGAATGTCATGCAATTTAAGGTCTGGCCAGGGGATGTCTATGTGTTGCCCAACTCTACGGGCACTACCAGCAAATTGCACGGGTGCAAGTATCAAATATTTCAGTCTCAAGGATTAGTCCAAGAAACTGTAGGCAATAATAAAAAAACCTGGAGCGGAATCCCATTTCCAGGGCTGAGATTCTAATTGAATTCACTGACTCTTAATAAGTGAGCAGCAAATGTAAAGTCATTTTGCTAATGCACACCTTATAAATAATAGTCCGAAGGTTTTAATTGCTACTTGCAGAGTCAGCAAAATTCGTCAAGGACACGGCTTAATTCATACTTCATTTTGCGGAAGTTGGACACGGTTTCATGAGTCACTTGTCCACTTACTCAGCTAATGTTCCTATATTTGTCATAAGATAATTATTCAAGTATATAGCTCTTGCTATGGGAGGTTGGGCCTGGAAGTAGCCTTGACTAGAGCTTTATGGCAATGCACAATGTCTGGTGCCAAGTCAGGTAGATGATGATGTTCTGCAACTCTACCCCTCTGACTTGTGGTCTACTGATGTTTTTACTGGTTGCGTTGTGTGTTCCTAAGTTGTTGCGTTTTATATCGACTTACTATATTCTTCCATTATTACGCATTTTTTTTCACCATAAAAAAATAGGTAGCGATGGGCGAAATTGTCCCATTTCGCTTCGCCAAAAAATTTACAGAACTCGAATTTGGCGCCCGCCTCAATTCTGACGGTCATGTCAATTTTGATGCCGGCAGTAAAGTCAATGGGCGTCTGAATAATGTTGACGGACAACGGTTTTGACGTGAGCGACTTTTCCGACGCAATGTTTTGCCGCTTGTGAAACTTGGGAGTTTCACGACTCTATTCGCTTGGGGCGAAACATGGAAATTTGCCTCAATAAGGAATGACCATGAAATTGGCCAAATATTTAAAAGCAAAAGGGCCACCTGGGCCCACCAGGAGTTTTCGTGGTATCCCAGTGGGCCAGGCCGACGCTGCCTCCTGCTGTGGCTTGGCCAGCGCTTCCACCATCTGCCCCTTTTGAACCTAACATGGCCTAACATTAAAGATTCAATGAGAAGTCTTCAGGTCTCTGGACTCTGAAAGAAGCTATTTTCACAATGTGGGGAATTGTGAATGCACCTTATTATGTAAGGTTAAATCACAATGTAGCCCATGATTACGTTTTTGGTTAGCAGTATTCCCATTGGTAATTGTTCTTGCCCCTTGTCATGTTTTTGGTGGAGAACTAGGGAGCACTGTTGCTGCAGTGTCACAGTTTTATTGAGAGGTTTGATGCCCTTTAATACTGGGTAATAGTACTGATGTGCTTTCCCCAACCATTGGCTGCATTTCAGCAATTAGAGTACAGGTATGGGATCTGTTATCTGGAAACTCATTATCCAGAAAACTCTGAATTACAGGAAGCCCATCTCCCATAAACATCATTATAATCAAATGATTAAAATTTTTAAGAATGATTTCCTTTTTCTCTGTAATAATAAAACAGTAGCTTGTACGTGGTCTAAACTGACATATAATTAATCCTTATTGGAGGCAAAACAATCCTGTCGGGTTTTGATCTTTAAATAATTTTTTAGTAGACATAATGTCTGGAGATCCAAATTACAGAAAGATCCCTTATCCAGAAAACCCCAGGTCCTAAGCATTATGGTTAACAGGTCCCATACTTGTGCCTTCTTGCCTGTATAGTGGCCTACTTTACAAGTAGACAGCTGGTTCTCTTCATGCTCATTATTTGAATGTAGTTAGTTGTCCTCTGCTTGAATGATAGTCAGTACAGGTATTGGATCCGTCATCCGGATACCTGTTATCCAGAAAGCTCCTAATAACAGAAATGGTGTCTCCTATAGTCTCAATTGTATCCAAATAATCCAAAATTTTTAAAATGATTTCCTTTTTCTCTGTAATAATAAAACAGTGGCTTGTACTTGATCCCAACTAAGATATAATGAATCCTTATTGAAAGCAAAGTCAGCCTATTGGGTTTAATAATTGTTTAAATTATTTTTCTTAGGGCAGGACTACACGGCCGATTTCGCATCGATCAGGCGTCACGTCGGATGCGACGAAAATAAATAATTCAATTGTCACATCGTGTCGCATTATTGATGCGACGCGACACAACTGTCGGATGCAGACTCTGCCATTACTCTGACACTGCCATTACTTACCTTGTTTCAGACGCATCCGACATGACGCCTGCGATTTTGCACAGCGCGTCAGATCGCTGCGAAATTGCCCGTGTAGTCCTGCCCTTAAGGTATGGAGACCCAAATTACAGAAAGACCCGTTATCCGAAAGCTCCAGGTCCCAAGAATCCTGGATAACAGGTCCCAGACCTGTAGCATTATCCCTCTCTCCTAGGGGCAAATTCACTAAGGCGCGAAGCGCCGAACGCTAGCGTTAATTCGCTAGCATTTGGCATTTTCGCTACTGCGCAAATTCACTAATGAACGCTGGCGTAGTTTCGCTAGTGTTACTTCGCAACCATACACCAGGCGAATCTTCGCTAGCAACGAAACTACGCAAATTCACTAACTTGCGCAGTGTACTGAACGCTACCTTTTACGCTAGACTTCCTTCGCCACCTCAGACCAGGCGAAGCGCAATAGAGTAGATAGGGATTGTTTTAAAAAAAGTAAATTTTTTTTCTAAGTCCCAAAAAAACGCTGGCGTGTTTTCTACATGATGGGTGATAGGCTGAAAAAGATCGAAAAATTTTTGGGGCTCCCCTTCCTCCCCCCTACATTTCCTGACTCATGGCAACTTACCTAGACAGTGGGCACATGTGTAGGGCAAAATAAACATTTTATTTGCTGATTTGAAGGTTTTCTAGGCATTTGTAGTGCAGATACGTGTTCCTTCATTGAAATTTGAATTTCGCGCCGTATGCAAATTAGCCTTCGCTAGCGCAAATTCGCTTTATATAACGAATCAACGCTAGCGCAACTTCGCAACCTTACGCTACCCCTGTGTGCAACTTCGGATTTTAGTGAATTTGCGGAGCCCTGGAGAAACTACGCCTGGCGAAGTGTGGCGAAGTGCGGCGAAGTGCGGCGAAGTTGCGCCTGGCGCAACTTCGCATCTTAGTGAATTTGCCCCCTAGTATCTCAACACTTCAATCTTCTTGGCTAAGCTTCTTGAAAAATGTATCTTCTGAAAAAGACAACCCCAAAACAAAGTTAGTTCCTTAGCCTCTTGTTGGTCCGCCATCTGTTTGATTTTCACCTAAAGTCCATTATTAGTAATGACTATCAATGAAGGTCCCAGATAAAGTGAAGATACAGTAAGAGCAAAAGCTCTTTAAATAGTGTTTGAATTGATTAATGTGGGTAAACTGCTCATTCAGCTCAAGCAATTCAGAAGAGAAGCATTGATCTGATGAGCACATACTCCAGTTTGTATACATCATTCAATTCCCTTTCCTAGAAAGAATTAGCATATTTAATTACTTAACATGCACACATGTGGGTGTGCAGAAATAATCAAACACATGGAGAAACAGAAGATATTAATATTCTAGATCAAGCAGGAAACAATATAAATCGGCCCTACATTTATTATGCTTTCCATTAATCGTGTCTTTATAGCGCAGGAATTAGTTGTTAGCTGTGTCAGCGGGATACACGTGAGCTTAATCATTCAAAGGGGAACAATTAAGAAGGTGTTTCAGGACATAAAGTTGGGGAATAGTAGCTTAAAAATAAATGTAGTTTTTATGGAAATACATGACTATTTGCAATTTGCAGCTGAATCATTTATTAACAGGAAGTAAACTCAACTTTACATTATAAAGGCAAGGGTTCCGAACACTGTTGATCAACTAGACTACTAACCACAGCATTCTTTAACCAATTATTAGTGATGGGCGAATTTGCGCCGTTTCGCTTAGTCGAAAAATTTGCGAAATTCGCCATACGGCGAAAAATTCGCGAAACTCCGGCGTCCGTTTTTTGTGAGGCAGGAGAATTTTCGCCAGCAAATTTTCGTGGCCGTTTCGCAAATTTATTCGCTGGCAGCAAATTTGTCGCAAATTCTCGCCTGGCGAATCAATTCGCCCATCACTACCAATTATCACGGCTCAAAGCATTCTAGGCACTCTAGACCGGTGGTATTAGGGTTGCATTATTAAACGGGAACTATTGCAAAAATTAAAATTTCATATAAGCCTCAGCATACTGAAATAAGAAACTTTCTAAATACAATCAATTAAATATTCGGCACAGTTTCTGAAATAATCAAGTTTATATTCACTATTCCTCTCTCAGCATCTGTTTCTCTTCATTCTGTCTTCATGCAGCAGTTGGGTGTCAGATAAATGATCCAATATATCTTTTGCCTAGAAGCTGTATTAGAGCTCATTCTATTAAAATCCCCATCCCAGGTATACACTGATGGGAGTCTCCACACGTTGGCTAAATTTCGTCAGACCCTCTCTCTGCCTGACCTGTCTGAATTTAGATACAACCAAATCAGTCATCTTTGCTCTGTGCAATTTTCAACTCCTCCTCAGCAACTACAGTACTCAGGAATAGAAGAATTACAGGGGAATGTAATAAAAGTCGCAAAGAGCAAAACAATTCGCACCAATAAGACTAAAAATCCACATCTCACAATGTAATATTGTTCCTTAAACTGTTATTGCATTGCGAATTTTAATTGCGCATTGCGAATTTTAATTGCGCACTCATAAGAAGTGCTTGAAGGTGTCGTAATCTTTTGGAGCAAACATAACGACTTTTTCAGTAAGGAGTTTTATTACATTGACTGCGCATTGGCGCAAACTATAAAATTCGCAAACAGTCTTTCACTGTCGGAAGTGGTCGCTAAACAGTTTCCGGGCTTGTAAAAGCTATATTAAATTCGCACAAAGCAAAATTTGTTCGCGCAAAGGCATAACTTTTCGCATTGCGAATAGTTTTTCCGTTAGCGATTTTTATTACATTCCCCCATATGTATCTAAACCCACCAAGACGAAACTCCTCTCCAATACATACAAGCACTTAATTTCCAATAGGTATGATCCCTGACCCAGAGTGAAGTATAAGTGGGAGAGTAGTGGGGTTAGTAGGGATGTAGCGAACTGTTCGCCGGCGAACTTGTTGGCTCGAACTTCGACCGTTCGCGTCCGCCGAATGTTCGCGAACGTCGCGCGACGTTCGCATTTTGAGTTCGCGTTCGATTCGAATACAAATCGTTCGACCATTCGACCATTCGGAACGATTGTAAGCATTCGATCGAATGAAAAGCATTCGATCGAATGAAAATCGATCGTTCGATTCGAATGAAAATCGGTCGATCGAACGATTAAAATCCTTCGATCGTTCGAAACGAACGATTTTAGCGGGTGTTCGAAGTTCGCGAACTGTTCGCGAACGTTCGCATTTTTTGCCGGTGTTCGCGAACGGCGTTCGCGAACACCAAATCGGCAGTTCGCTACATCCCTAGGGGTTAGTATAGACCCAGATGATTGGGAAGAAATCATAGACAATCTTTATATTCCGTTAGTGAGTGTTAGAAACAAACTTATACAATTTAGGATCATGCACCAAACATACCTCATTACCTCTGTTGCCAATTTTATGCATTCAATGTGGGATTGCCCAGTAATACTCAGATATTGGGGGGCAATTGTGAGCTTTATGGCTACTGAATTAGAACTTCCCCAAATACTTAGCCCTGCTACCTGTCTTCTGGGCCTCCTTAATTCTGTGATACAGAAACACTAGATGTCTGATGAGGCTGCTCTTCTTCTACGCAAAGAAAGTGGTTGCCCCACCGACACTGAGTAGATGGATTGAATTAATCAATTCACAATTGGAACTGTACAAACTCACGTATCTAGCCCAAGGATGCCCAAAGAAATTTTAAAATATAGGGAATCCTTGGCTCGAGTCGCCAGCCACATCAACCAACCAATAGACGATAACTTCCAGCCGTACTTCCCCCCCCCCATCTCCCCTTTTTTTCCTTTTCTAACTATCTTTTGAAATATGTTAAAATTCAATAAAAATTAATCTTTAAAAAATCCCCAGACATCATGTCTCTCTACATTTGTGCAAAAGGCAGTTATTTTGTTAGATTTTGTTTGTACTGGAATCAGTTATTTGAGTGAGCTCTAATACATCTGCTAGGAAAGGAAGCCCCCCCTGTAATATATATTGGATCTAACTGTCAATGAATATCTGACACCCAACTGCTGTATGAAGACAGAATGAAGAGAAACAGATGCTGAGAGAGGAATAGTGAAGATAAACTTGATTATTTCAGAAACAGTACAGAATATTTAATTGATTGTATTTAGTTTTTTTTACTTTAGTATGAGGAAGCTTATATTACATGTTCATTTTTGCAATAGTTCCCCTTTAAAGCCATATAGATCTATAAAACCTTTCCTACCCTGTGGCTCCTCCCTTCTGGTTACGGATATACTTCTAGGGAGCAGCGTTATCATTGGTGAACTCTTTTGCATATATAATCAAGTTTTTGCCTAGAGAACCAGGGAGCTCAATGTTATGGAGAGCTATGCACGAATGCTCAGAGTAATAGTATAATACAATATGGCTGCCTGCGGTGCTGTAGAATACAAACAAGTCCTTGGCAGTCCAATGGAAAGCTGTGCTGTTAAAATGATAATGACACTTTATTAAATATATGTGTGCTTGCTGCAGACAACAGATGACTTTAAGGAGGGAAATTAATAAAAGGAATTCAGCGCTGGATCGGCAGCCTGTAGTTATCAAATCACTTCATAGTTCGAATATATCAAAAATCATTGAGATTGGTTGAATGAGCTCTCTAATAAGACGTAAATACTTTTTATTAGATATTTGTACGCAATAAATTAATTCGATTACGAGTGATGAAGTGCCAAAGAGAGGCACGAAACACGTCAGGTGACTAGACACGTCATGGTTTAGTTAAACAGTTCCAGGAGAATGCCTGTTTGTGTTTTTAAAGATGCTTGGAAATAAAGACTTTTTTTATCTTAACACTACCCGTGGTTATTACGGCTCCTGTCTATCTACTATTATTTTGGCAGATGAAATGTTTAATTGTTAGTACGATTATAAGAACAAAATATTCATAAGGCTATGATAACAAATTATCATTTTATGATAACAAATGTACTCGCATATATGTCGCTTGTGTATTGAAATGCTTAAATATAACAGGACTCTCACAATTCCTTACATTATATTATAACAATATTACAGGACAAAAGTAGTTCCATGACACAGTAGTTCCCAAACTGTGGGGCTGGCATCCCTAGGGGAACTTGATGCATTGGCAATGGATATTGGTTTTCTGTTCTTTGGATACACCTGAAAGTGAAGCTTGAAGATCAGCTACGGTAAGAATTGGGGAAAATGGCCATCTGCTCTTTGAGATACACCTAAAAGCCACGCTTGAAAGCTAATTAGAATTGACCAAATGCTCATCTGCTCTCCTACCTACACCTGAAAGCCAGGGCCGGAACTACAGTAGGGGTAGGCAGAAGAGGCACATGCCTAGGGAGCAAAGGTGGAGGGGCGCCAGACACCTACCTCTTCTTCCGCTTCCCCTAGCTCAGACCCTTGCAAACTCCACAACTGGCAGCTTCTCCTCTTCTGTGCGTACCTGCGCTCTATCGCGCACACGTATTTGTGCTCGGGTGCTTGAGTCTGTACGACTTGCAGCAACCCTAGCATGGCGTGCACTTGCGCACTTCCACGCATGCGTACTTGAGAGTTTCCACACATGTGCACCTGCACACAAACACTTGACGAGGGGGCTAAGTAGTAGGCCGGGTTGCCTAGGGCGCCTGGCCAGCTTGGCCCAGCACTGCTTAAAGCCCCGATTAAAGAGCACCTTTTTCTAAAAAATATTATCCCCAACCGAAGGTGCAGGCTAATAGAGCCCACATTCTGGTTTAAAGTAATAGTAGTTTTCTTTATACAAAAAATTGACCCCGCAAATGCTAGGACACTTGCACCAGGAGGAAGCTCTTGTCATGTTGGTCACATGCACATAATTAGCTTTTGACGTCACACGAAGTTGCAGCATTTGCTCATTATGTGCATGCATGTGCCTCAACATGGCTGCTCAAGCCAGAAGCTCCCTCCTGGTCCAGGTGGCCTAGAGCTGGTGGGGGGGGGGAATTCAAAAATACTCATACAATAGCTTGTACTTGATCCCAACTAAGATATAATGAATGTTTATTGGAGGAAAAACAATCCTATTGGCTTTATTTAATCTTTACATTATTTCCTAGCAGATTTAAGGTTGGGGGATCCAATTATCCATGTCCCAAGCATTCTGAATACACATATCTGGACTAGATATTCTTGAATATACTTGATATTCTTGAAACTATAACTGAATGACTGATGCGCTAATGTTTTCCTATATTGGCACAGCTTACGTGACCAAAGGTGGGTTGCCCTGATCAATGGTTGGACCTTCAGGAAGGTTTTTAAATTAAACAAAAAATCTGACAAAGGATATAGTAATACTGTGGTTGGGTTATCAAAGTTCCAAAGAGTGGGAGTGGCAGTAGGAGCAAAAGTATGTTACAGCTCTACTGATAGCTGACTGCAGAGCAAGGGGGAATCTAACATATACTGTAGAAGGGCACAGAAAGATGAATATTTGTATAAGGGAAGGCTAAATGGTACTGACCCTTCTGATCTACCTACAGTCCTTTGGGATCACTATGAGGAGATGTGAGTCCAAGCATTTCTGCATTGGTCTTTAAAACAAAATTATATTTATTCAAATGTGACCAACCTGTGCTTCCACTTTATCGCTTTATCAACCAACCCCAGCGTGAAAAGAGATGTAGCCCAACAACACAACAACTTTGGCAAATGACATTCCTAAATGGTCAATAAAGTCTCAATGGCCCATGCCGTTCAAGCCATTGCCTGTTAACTAGGCATTCTATCATTCTATTGCTAATTTAACGGTGACATTTTCTATGATAATTAACAAGAACATATTTTCTCTAGGACTTGCCATGAATGACAAAACCACAGAAGCAATTTTAGATTGATCGTTTGTGTGACTCACTTTTGCCAAGTATTTACTGATCCATTTTGTTAAATTTATTAGACCCTGTTGCCTCCAAACATGTTTTTCCCATAACAACTGATTGGAATGTATTTCTCTATATAAAAAATGCCAACTACTTTGGCAGAACACAAAGCAGGCCAAAAATCTAATTGGTTCTAAGTGATTCTGTCACTGTCAACTAGAGTTTGTGTTCTCAATGGGTAGTAAGGGCAAAGTATGGATGACTTCACTCCTTGCTAGGAATAGATTGGCATTATTTATAATACCAAGCAAACCTGGGGCCCGGCCAGGGAGCTAGTAGGCTTTGAAAATCAAAACATCTCCAAATGAAACGTAGAATCAGGTTGGACTTAATTTTTTATTTTGTTACTGTGTGACATTTCAGGTTTATTTTCCTCAACAAAGATGAAATTTGTCAAGCAACAGTCTGGCCTTTAGTTTCTCCTTTGTGTGCTCACATAGTGTCTCTATATAATTCAGAAGATCTGGTTGCCCCAAGTTCTAAGATAAAATTGGCAACTATTTGTGCAACTATATTTTGACTCTCATTCCAACTTTATCTTCCCTATTCTACTTGCCCTAAGAAAGGGCGCACCCACTCATAGTAAAATACAATTTTATCACCCTTGGAGAAGTAGGTGGTTGGTGTTCTGTCAGTGAGTGGGGAGCACACCCCATTAGTAGGTGCAAATGCCACTGGTGGTATGCTAGTAGAAGAACATAGAGAGGGAAGAAGCATCATTGTCACTTATTTCTTTCTCCAGCCTGCAGCACCTTGCAATTTAGGTAACACAGAGGGACGGCAGAGACAAAAATTGTCTACCATTCACCTTTGGTTTGTGGTGGTCTGCCATACTAGGGAGGCATTTATAGAGATGATCAATATGAGGGCACTCGGGTGAACAGGTACTCCTAGGTGTCACAACTAAGTGGCAGTAGTAGCCTCTTTTATGGTATATTCTTATGTTTTGACTGGCTGATTTGGTGCATCAAAATACTGTCTATACCCTGCAAGGCTACTGGGGTAGCATTATCAACTGCTGGCTAAAAATCAGCAGAATAGGAATGCTAATGGACAGTTGCTTAGAATAAATGCATCTGTAGGTTCATCTACAGGATTCCCACCTCACTCACACACAGTGATTCTTGTTACAACGCCCTGTGTTAAAGGACATAAGGAACATGGAAGGGAGGGAAAGGAGAATTCAGACCATAGTGTAAAGTTGGTTATACATGGAATTTACCAAATAAGTGGATCCTTCTTGATTTGGTCACCTACATAGTGGGTCAAATCAGACTGATTCAATTTTGTTGACCCAGGCCAATAGTCAGATCATAATAGGGTCCTATGGCTATTTGTTGGGATGTAGTCCTTGAACATCTGGATTTTCATACTTGCCTGGTCAACCACATATTGGAAAGGCTGGTTCATCAACACGTACCATACATGGCTGATAGGCAGGGTTATTTTGCCTGTGTATGGTCACCATAGAGTGAAGGGCACAATACAAAAGTACAAAGAAGAGCAAGGAAAAAAATGTTGGTAGCTTCAAAATGGAAAATAGGATAACAAAGAAGGGACAGGTATACAAGGTAAGAGATCAGGAGAGATGTCTGGAGAGCAAAATGGAGATTAGAAATAAAATAGAAAGAGCAGAAAAATTGTTTTCTGAAGAAATGTGAAGGAGGAGAGAAAGACAGAGGGGGCATTTTGGAGGACACTGTGAATGGGAAGAGGAAAAGAGAAGAAACTAAAGGCAGTATAGCATTATTGGGGCCAGAGCCCCATGCAGAGAGATTGCACAAAGAAATACCAAAAGAACTGTAAGAAAATATGCATGTGTTGTATGTCATTAGATTTGCTCTTTTACTTTGGAGGAGAAATAATTGAAAGAAGCAAATCAACAAATAATAGGTGAGGTTAATTACAGTGACAGCCACAACAATCAAATGACAATTTAAAAGACAAATTGATAGACTGAAAATGCAGGAAGGCGTGAGATAATGAAATGTTCCTTCCTTTTATCTGGGAAAGCGAGTCTGTATTCAGAAATCTCTATAATTGTTATTACTTGTGGCTGAGTTTGGGGTGATTGGGATTCCTGTGCATTGTGCTGAAAGATTTCCTACATTACTGATGGATAGTCACCTATTTCTTGTTTTCGTTTGGATAAAACAAGGAATGTTAGAAAATTGTACCTTTTTTTCCTTTGTACCTTGCGTAGTTTTGGTAAATTAATTATTTTTATGTTTTTCATGAGATAAAGTCACTTTCATTGAATTATTCGCTTTCAACTGAGAAAGTTGCCTGAGGGAGGTGTTAAGTTTGTATTATTATTTTACTTCCTATTTTATTTTTGTCTTTTCTTCCTTTATGCCTTTTGAATTTTTAATCAAGCTCAAAGCTACCGCAAGTGCAGTGGGTGCTGAGGCACTTGGCCTTAGACACCTTTTGGAGCCAACTTGGTCCTAAAGTGGAAAGAGATTTTTCAGTAGAGGTATGGACATTATCCGGAAACCTGTTATCCAGGAAAATTATGGTTACCGCATCTCCCATAGAATCAAAAATTGCCCCACGTTTGTATCCTTGCCAGTATCCTCCTTTGGGTGTCTCACTCACCGGGGTGCTCTCAGAGGCAGTCACACTGGAGATTACAGGTAGCTCTGCAGCAGGATCAATCTCATCAGTGGCACCTTTCACCTCCTGAGTCTTTAGCAGCTTGGGAGGGAACAGAATGGGCTCTCTCTGTACTTCAAGAGTTGCAGCAGCTTCTCTACATTGAACAGTCTCACACCAACTGGTTCTGGCTGGATGTTGCAGCATACAACCCCTTTTAAGCTCAGTTGGAGACCCTGTACAAAAGGCTCCAAAGTCAGGCACTTCCTCTCTCCCAAGGATACACTGGGGTGCCCAGCCAATCAGATGGCTCTCCAGTCTGTAACTGGGCTGGATGATGTCACAGGCAGAAAAACAGAGAAAGGATTTCTCTGTAGGGATGTCGCGGACTGTTCGCCCGCGAACTAATTCGCGCGAACATCGGCCGTTCGCGTCCGCCGAATGTTCGCGAACGTCGCGCGACGTTCGCCAATTTGGGTTCGCCTTAGCTGGCGCTTATTTTTGCCCTCTCACCCCAGACCAGCAGATACATGGCAGCCAATCAGGAAGCTCTCCCTCCTGGACCACCCCCACACCCCCTGGACCACTCCCCTTCCATATATAAACTGAAGCCCTGCAGCGATTTTTCATTCTGCCTGTGTGTGCTTGGAAGAGCTAGTGTAGGGAGAGAGCTGTTTAGTGATTTGAGGGACAGTTGAACTTTGCTGGCTAGTAATCTACTTGATACTGCTCTGTATTGTAGGGACCGAACTCTGCAGGGATTTGAGGGACAGTGAGTTTAGGTTAGTTAGCTTTGCTGACTAGTAATCTACCTTCTACTGCAGTGCTCTGTCTGTATCTGCTGTGGGCACTGCTTCTGATCTCATCTGCTGACTGCTGTAATAACCCAATAGTCCTTGTAAGGACTGCTTTTATTTTCTTTTTTGTTTTTTTACTTTGCTACTATAAGAGCCCAGTGCTATTAGTCTAGCTGTGTTGGGGAGTGGGACTGGTGTGCTGCTCCTCCTAGTAGTTCACCACTACCAGTACCAACCAGAGTCAAAATTGTTACAAAGTATCTTATTTGCACCTGTTAGCTGTTCTGAGCTCTCTGCCAAAAGCTAATTAAGTTAGAAACAGTTTTTTTTCTGGCTGTTCAGTTCAGAGAAAAGAGGGACTGGTGTGCTGCTCCTCCTAGTAGTTCACCACCACCAGCACCAACCAGAGTCAAAATTGTTACAAAGTATCTTATTTGTACCTGTTAGCTGTTCTGAGCTCTCTGCCAAAAGCCAATTAAGTTAGAAACTGTTTTTTTTCTGGCTGTTCAGTGCAGAGAAAAGAGGGACTTTCCAGTACAAAAGAGGGATAGGGGGTTGAGTGGTCAAAAGAGGGACAGTTGGGAGGTATGCAAGTGCCACCTAGCTGTGTGAGCTTTTTCACATTTTGTCTAAATAACAATAATAATTCCGTGTCCGTAAACATCACCTGAGTGATGTTTTTACAGCAGCAATAATATATTCCGTATCCACTACTGTATACATTGCCCTTGCAGGCATTGTTTGCCCAGTCTTTACCCAAGTGCCACCTAGCTGTGTGAGCTTTTTCACATTCGGTGTCCAGAAACATCACCTGAGTGACGTAGTGTGATTTCTGCCCTTTACAGCACAAAACGCAGCGCTGTGTCAACAATGTATTTTTCAGATACATTTTTGCCCTTGATCCCCCTCTGGCATGCCACTGTCCAGGTCGTTGCACCCTTTAAACAACTTTAAAATCATTTTTCTGGCCAGAAATGTCTTTTCTAGCTTTTAAAATTCGCCTTCCCATTGAAGTCTATGGGGTTCGCGACGTTCGCGAACCGTTCGCATTTTTGGACGCAAGTTCGCGAATATGTTCGCGAACATTTTTTCCGCCGTTCGCTACATCCCTATTTCTCTGATCCCCTACAGATGCAAAAAAATCCTATTGGGTTTATTAATGTTTAAATTATTTTTTAGTAGACTAGAGGTGTGAAGATTCAAATTATGATCCAAATTATGGCAACCCCTTATCCAGAAAATCCTAGGTCCGATGCATTCTGGATAACAGGCCCAAAACTTTTTGCCAGGCAAGGATTTGCGATGAAATTCTGCATTTCGGCATCTGCAAATATTTGCAAAAATTTGCCGCAAAAAAAAATTTTTTTTTGCTGCTTATGCCTTTCTTTTTCTCTCACTCTCTCTTTTTTCCATTGATTTATTTAGATTTTTTATATTTCTTCTTCTTGGCTGCTTTTTTGTTTGTTCTATTCTATCAGTCACATTTATACCCCCCCCAACATTTATTCTTTTTTGCTCTTTCTTCACGTTTTTTTAAATGTTTTCCCAAATTTTTGCAACCCATTTCTGTTTCATGTTTTTCTGCATTTCTTCTTATTATCCTGTGATTTTTCCATATTTCTAGTTTCCATTTAGTGAGGAGCTATACATTGCAAACATGTACATTCAGAGGAGGAGGAGGTAATGCCCATGGTCAAAGAAGAATCCAAACACAAGGTTAGTATTTTGCCTTAGTAATAACATTTCTAAATCAGTTTTTCATTGAAAAATCCTGTGCTTGATAACTGTAATTTCAGATCAGTTGTAAATTCATATAACATATTGACTTCTGTAAAAATATAGGGAGAAGTCAAATATTTAAAACTATAGGGGGAAAAATAAGCATGTGGTTAAGCATGTGGTTAGCAGTCTTCTAACTGATCCAGCCTTTCTAATGTAAACTGACATTGTTAATTTAGCCTAATATGCAGAAAATATGGCTATTATATGGAACGTTTATGTCCGAGTCACAGCTGCAACCAGAAATACATTTTTCTAAAGTAAAAAAAAAATCAACATTGTTTTGTCTTACAGCATATATAATATCTAAAGAAATATAAATAAAACAGTTCATAATAATGATATAGAAATGTCAGGGGGTTATTTATCAAAATCCGAAAAGTTCTCACTATTTTCTGAAAACAACTCTGACCAAATCTGAACAGACTTTTTCCCTCTATTTATCAATACATTTTTCCAAAAATTTCTTGTGCAGGTAAAAACTCGATAAAAATGTGAAAAAATTCTGAAACTTCAGTTTTTTATTTCTCTCGGGAAACTGTGGCTTCTTTAGATTTGATGCTCGAAACCTCAGATTTTTTGGGATTTGACGCCCCAAACCACAAAATCATTATTGAACAAAACCTCGGATAGGATATCAACAGGACATCTGCCATTGACTTCTACATGAACTCAGCATGTATGAGTCGGAGTATTTTTTTATTCAGACTTTTAACACCATCTGAGTTTTTCCTCAGAACAAAATGTGTTTTTCCCTTTAAAAGTTAGACCAGAAAAAATCTTTAATAAATAACCCCCTCAATGTTAGAGTAAGCATTGGGGAAATTGTAGCTAAAATTCAACCTCAAATTTAATTCAAATCAATGTAACTATCTCTCTTTTGGCCAAACATATATTAGGGGGCAGATTTATCAAGGGTCGAATTAAAAATTTAAATTTTTAAATTTGAATTTTGAGTTTATTTTAGTGCAATTCGACTAGGGAATAGTCCAAATTTGATTCGAGTTTTAAAAAGTTCTAAATTTATCATGTACTGTCCTTTTAAAAATTCAAATTCGCCATCTAAAACCTGCTGAAATGGTTTTAGCCTATGGGGGACCTCCTACAATCAATCTGGAGTAGTTTGGTGGACTTTCCAAAAATGTATAATTTTTTGGTGAAAAAACTCTAATCGAATTTGATTAGGTCAATCCTATTCACCTGAATATAAAAAAAATTATCATTTTTTTTAAAAAATTTGGGTTTATGAGAGTTGATAGGAGTTTTTAGAAACTCCCATGAACTCTAAATTCGACCCTTGATAAATATGCCCCTAAGGGTGCTACATAACCCCGAAAGAGGTTGTTTTTGTCAATAACCTAATTTATAGATTAATTAACTTTAGTATAATCCCCATTCCAAAAAGTTCTAATTATATATATTTTTTAATTCAATTTTATTTTACTACAATGCAAATTGTACAGGATTTCCAACAAGCTTTTCAGGGCAGTGGTTGAGACAAGAAATATAGTTTTTTGGATTTTTGATTTAGATGTAAATACTTGCTTGTGTATTGTCGTTGGTGCATTTTTGAAGAATAATTTCAGGGGCTCCAACCTGATGAGATCCATTTAAACCAATAACCGCATCAAGTGCTCTTGAATGTAAATCTCTCCTGTAACTGGAGAATTCTCAACAGTTCTCAAGGATTCTCAAGTTGCTTTAGCCTGGGAACCTTAAATTCTTGAAAAAAAAAATCTTAAGTGAATAGAAATTCAAGAGAAGTTGAGATCCAAGCAATAAAAAACACACACAACAAATGCTCATTGACATTTCTAACATAAAAAGGACTTTAAAATTTTGATAATGTCTTATAGTTATGGCCGAAGTTCAAGTGGAGGCTCAGCACAAATAAAATCCCAAGCAGGGGGTACTGACATAAATAGGGATTATTTATATTATTTTTATCATAGACTGTAAGCTTATATAAGGTTTCTGGAGTTTTCTGGGTAAATGGTATTTCTGTAATATGGATTAAATTATCAAACTAGCCAAGAGTGAATCTGCAAAATCTGCAAAAGTATTCATGAAACTGCTTCAAATTTGGGGAAATCATTTTTACATGCCAATACCAATAAAATAATTTTTTAACTGAATATCTCTGGTCCTGTGGATTCGTTTGAGTGCCGGTCAGCTCCGCTTTCCAATGTTCTGTCTTTTTTGGTACGGCAAACTTTTCACTGCAGATTTTTGCCGCAGTATCCTGAAAAAATTTGCAGATGCTAAAATGTGGAATTTCACAGCAAATCCAAGCCTGGCAAAAAAATTCACTTATCACTACACGAAACCATAACTCTAATAGAAATCATTTAAACATAAAATAATAAAATAAACCCAATGGCATTTTGTTTGCCTCCAATATTGATGGATTTGTGCATGTGAGTTGCCATCAAGTACAAGCTACAGTTTTATTATTACAGATAATTGGGACATTTGTAAAGCAGTAAGACGATTGCTCTGTGGTGCTCTCTTGAAGAACCCTGGGCAGTTATATTTGCAGACAAAAACATGTTACTTTGTCAGTGTTCTACACATTTATGGCATTGCTAACTAGGATGCAATTAAAGGTCTACAAAGAAATTACAGATTAAACGTTCTCTTTCCAAAGTTACAGTTCAGCTCCCTGTTGTCTGTTTTCAGATAAGTTGACAATCCAACATTGACTGAACTTGAACTTGATCTGGACAAAGTTACAGCAAGAGACCCATGAATAATCATCTGCTGGAACAGAATATCCTCCAGCACTGGAAACAATACCTGGCCAGATGGGAGAAGGTAAAGATGGAAGATATACACAAGAAATGAATAACAGGTCAGATGTAAATATTAGACAACTGGAAGCTGACAGCAGTGTTCATGGCAGGCAGGAGTCAAATATCCAGCAAACAATCTAATGAAATGTTCTCAGGATAAATGTATCACGGATAACTCAATGTAATCTGGTATATTCTAAATATTACTATTTGAGAATCCCAATTAAAATTCGAGTTGGTGGTTTTCAATTCGAAATTGTTTTGATCAAAAAAACAATTAAAAAATTTGACTTTCCCATTCAAACCTTAGTAAATCTGTTCCTAAGTTAAGTTTTGGCCTTAATACTTCGCAATATTTGGAAATTGAATGGACCTACTTTACAGTTGTTTACAAATGCCTACAGTATAAAGAATGAAATATTTGAATGACTGATATGGGATTAGTAAGGTGCATTACCAAATTTTTTGGGAGGGGGGCTCATAACTTGAAACCGTAACATCTGGCAACCTGACTGAGACATTAAATTGATTTTGAGCTGCAAATTTTGCTTAACAGGATTAGTCACAAGTGAAAAGATCTGTGATCATTTTTAGGCATTTTTACCCAATTGCCGCTTTGTATACTGCCAAATAAAATATAAAACTCAGAGAGAGAATGAAGAGAGAGAATTAAAACCAAACTCGTTCAGGGGAAAGTCAGTGGAAATTCGTACAGGTTCAATTACAGAATGAAATGACTTTCTTTTTAGTTTGGATGTCTACCAGCACATTTCTTGACTTGATTCCTTCTATTTCTAATAAACCTTTCTTCATTATAGAGAATTAAAGCAGAAGGGTGTCAAGGGTTTTGTGGTCCGGAGGGGGTTGCGGCTGGAATGGGGGTGTGCAGGGTGCTTTGCAGCGGGGGTGGTGCAGATGAGGCAGATTCCTGGTGGGACCTGCTAGTCCGACATTGCATGGGGCACTACTGGGTGAAGAATTGAACACCAGAGGAGCCTGGATTTGGTAACTAGAATTGAGGAGGCTTCAACTGAAGCCTTCAAAGGCTTAAAATGCTATTTTGCAGCAGAAACAGCTACAGAGGGGGGTTAGAGTTGCTCTTGTTGAGCTGACCTACAGTTACAACCCTACAGTATGTGGAGGAACAGATCAAGGGAGAAAAAAGGCCGAAAGGCCACCCATAAGGTGATAAATGCCACAGTTAAGAGTGTCCTTTTTTCTCTAATAAAATGTCCAAATGAATGAAGCCCTGTATGTAAGTCACCATGGGGAGGAAAGTGACAGAGCCACAAGTATATGACCAGGAGGCACAGGTCTTGGAATTAAGTGCTTTGCCCAAGCAGAGGTTCATGAGTAAGACATCACTATCTATAGGTTGGTAAGGGCTTATGGCCAGGACTGAATTTATTTATTCCTTATATTCCTTTTATATATGGGGCACATTTACTATTGGTCGAATATCGAGGGTTAATTAACCCTCGATATTCGACCGTCGAAGTAAAATCCTTCGACTTCGAATATCGAAGTCGAAGGATTTACCGCATTTCCTGCGATCGAACGATTGAAGGAAAAATCGTTTTCCTTCGATCCCAAATTGGCTAGAAAGCCTATGGGTTTTAGGTGGCGAAGTAGGTGGTCGAAGTTTTTTTTAAAGAGACAGTACTTCGACTATCGAATGGTAGAATAGTCGAAGTCGTAGTCGAAGGTTGAAGTAGCCAATTCAATGGTCGAAGTAACCAAAATAATTCTTCGAAATGCAAATTTTTATTCTATTCCTTCACTCGAGCTAAGTAAATGTGCCCCCTTGTGTTTGTGTGCATATTTTATATGTTTAGCCTGTGCATGTATTTGCAAATTAAAAATTTCATTGGATATACCAGATACTCAGAAAGGGGGCATTATCCTGGATTGCAGAGTCTGTAAATACGTGTTTAGAACATTCCGCAGACATACATACCAATGTCGTGAGAATATTTAATGGAACTCCATAAATCACTCGCTTGAGCAGCATCTACAGAATGAGCCTGTGAGGAAGGGTCGGGGTCATGCTGTGTTAATTAAACTAAATGTTGTATCAATGAATAAATTGTCCTAGAAAAACACAGGAGGTGTTAGAAGAAAACAGGCGTCTCCAGGACTAAGGATTTTGTGTAATGCACCTCTAAAGTCCTGGGTGCAGGTTGGTCATGGTGCCCAGAACTTGTATAGATATAGAGATGTCTTATGCTTGGAATTCCTGGGAATAATAAGTTCCATCTTTCTACTCAACTCTAGTATCTCTTTTAGAGAATCAGGAGATCTTAAACTTTGTGTTGTTGAAGTCCTTTGAACAAAATTCCTGCAATAGCCTTAAATATGAATTAAATTAATGTTTTTTTTGGGGGTAATGTGTAATTGCACTTTACTCTAAAAACCTTGAAGGACTTTAAGTGTTACAGGTATGGGATCCATTATCTGGAAACCCATTATCCAGAAATCTCTTGATAATGGAAAGGCCATGTCCCATAGACTCCATTTTATCCAAATAACACAAATTTTCAAAAATATTTTCCTTTTTCGGTGTAATAATAAACAGTAGATTGTACTTGATCCCAACTGAGATATAATTAATCCTTATTGGATCCATTATCCCCAGGTCCCAAACAGTCTGGATAATAGATCCCATACCTGTTTTGCAAAAGATCTAGGAAGGTTTAAATGAATCCCTTCACACATGTTGAGCTAAATATATCTATTTGTACTGAAAATTCAGTGTGAACAGATCATAAGGCAGCAAGTCAAGCATTTCTACAGACAATTATGCAGGACTTTCTAAATTAAAATATATGAAAGGCAAATTCAATTGTAATGGGTTTGATGCAGCAATTTCCATGTGATTTAAATTATGAGGGAAGAGTTAAATTATGAGGGTAGACTGTCAAGGTTGGGGTTGTTTTCTCTGGAAAAAAGGCGCTTGCGAGGGGACATGATTACACTTTACAAGTACATTAGAGGACATTATAGACAAATGGCAGGGGACCTTTTTACCCATAAAGTGGATCACGTACCAGAGGCCACCCCTTTAGACTAGAAGAAAAGAAGTTTCATTTAAAGGAACAGAGTAGGGGGTTCATCACAGTGAGGACAGTGAGGTTGTGGAATGCACTGCCGGGTGATGTTGTGATGCTGATTCAGTTAATGCCTTTAAGAATGGCTTGGATGATTTTTTGGACAGACATAATATCCAAGGCTATTGTGATACTAAACTCTATAGTTAGTATAGGTATGGGTATATAGAATTTTAATTAAAAGTAGGGAGGGGTGTGTGTAAGGGGCTGGGATTTCATTTGGAGGGGTTGAACTTGATGGACTTTGTCTTTTTTCAACCCAATTTAACTATGTAACTATGTAACTATGTGTAAATGTATTTCCCTTGCAATGTGGGCATAGATGAGCAACATTATTCATTCCTGCCTTGTTAAAGGGCACCTAAACACTGTTGCTCAGCCATACTTTACTCCATTTAGTTTTGGGCTACTAATCCCTGCATATTGTAACATTTTGTCAAGGTTTAATGTATTCTTGAAGCATTTTTTTCAAACATATCTCTATGCGTATTTGAATAACTCCATGAAAAATTCTCATTTTGTTTAGATACAATCTATAGCCAAAAGTATGTGGACAGACCTTTAAATTATTCGAATAGCCATTATTGACAGTTCCATGTGTAGCACTATAATAAACGGACTTTATGGAAGTCTGTTTTAGCTACTTTCTGTGTGGGTTGACACCACCCATAAGACTCTTTTCTCAGGGGTAAGCCCTCGCAGCGTGGTGGAGGCAGGGTGTAGTGCAACTGTAATTGTGTGCAATGCACAAGAGATTGGGTGCCAGTAGTTTTATTTTGCTTAAACCATAAACTGAGTTTATTAACCAAAACCAGAGTTCACAATGGAGTATGGAACATAGAGTAACACATAGATCAACCAATATAACAAGATATACTCACTGTACCAAACATAGAATGACTCTCTGCAAAGTAGAGAGTTAGAGTAGAGAGTTAGGCAGCTTGTCAGAAGGTATTTCCCCAATCTTCAAGAGCTACTCCACTGTATTCTCTAGTACCATTTATCCATTTATTCTTTGCATTTATTGGTGCCATCATGCTTGAGGGTTACACGCCACTAATAGCCAATGATTCCAAATCCCAAAAATACTGAACCTAGAGAACTAAGTAGCTGAAGTAAATACAATAGGTGCTGTTTCTTGTGAGGCTTGATAAAGCATGAAACACGCCTGTCCTACTTATAATCCATCAACATAGAATTGAATACTTTAAAGCATTTCAGGAAAACAGAACTTCTTGTGTAAAAATCATCAGAAAGTGTTCCAGGAAATGAAGTCGATATTGGAACAGAAATGACATGAAAATACTAAAATGCTGCTGAAATGCAATTTTGTTCCATGTCAATAACTGCCCCATTGCAATGATAATTTCAACCATTCAAGCCAATTTTTAGCCTTCTGTAGGATAAGATATGTCATCAGGTCTGGGATGGGTTTTCATCAAGGTTTTCTTCAGAGGGGCTGCTAAAGGTTTGCAATCATACAGATACACAACGCCATCTTTAATGAGGTCAGTATTTCAGAACTGGTTGTCTACAGCTGCCAAATAAAAGACAGTGGTATTCTGAACAAGGAAAGACTTAATGCATCCACCACCAGAAGTCAAGTGTGTAATACACTTCTCACTATAATATGTTGGATTCTGTATTTTTGCTTTAGTAGTACCCTAAATTGAGAGTCATAGTTTTAATTCCTCGTTGTCACACTGCCCACAATCCTAACCAGTTTTTAATAAAAAGCACTACCACAACATAATACTTCCTCCACCGCCTCTTTACAATGGGTTTGTTCTCTTCTCAGGCTGATCAAGCTGGCTTTCTGATACACATTTCCAGGGCCGCCATCAGAAATCGCAGGGCCCCATACGACGAAATTTCCTGGGCCCCCTGGGCTTCGCCCACCAAAAGCCCCACCTACAGGTCTGCCCTCCCCACCCCACAGGTCCACCCCCCACCACAAAGTAAAAAAAAAAACATTGGTGGCTAGGGTTCCCACATGTTAATAAAAAAATATTGGTGGTAAGGGCCCCCTCATTGAAAAAAACATTTGTGGTCAGGCCCCCCCATTAAAAAAAACACTTGTGGTCAGAGCCCCCCCATTAAAAAATATTAGTGCCTAGGACCCCACATGGGGAAGAAAATTGGTGGCCAGGGCCCCCTTAAACATCCATGTAAAAAAAAACGTGCCCCCCCCATAAGTTTAAAAAAAAATTGTGCCCAGGGCCCCACCATGCAACAGGGACCACAAAGGGTTACCTTTAGTGGGGCCCTGCCATGTTACACTTACTTCATTAGTGTGGCCCACCTGCTGTCAATGAGCTGCCAACTACAGAAGGGAGGAGGGGAGCACAGGTGGCTGAATCTTCTTCCAGTGACAGCATTTTCTTCCCTTATTGGTCATAGAATTTCAAGTCCTGGTAAAGCTGCATGGTGATTGGATGAGCTGGAGGAGAAGTTTAAACCTCAGCTATCCAATCCCTGAGCAGTTAAACCAGGACTTAAACTCAGTGAACAATAAGGGGAAGTATTGGACAGAAGATACCTCCCCTTGTGCTCCCGCCCTGCCTTCCCAAAGTCAGTAGCTTTCAGAAAGCAGGGGGGCCCGCTAATCAACAAAGTGCGGTGTGGCTGGGCCCCCCTTACCCTCGGGCCCCCTACAACTCTCCCCCCTGTCCCCCCCTGATGGCAGCCCTGGGGAATGCTCATAGTTTGGGATATCATTTATACCCAACCCTTCAGCAGAACCTAATCCTGGACTTGTTTTGAAGGCTCATTAGTCTTCATGATGGTTTTTTTTTTTTTTTATAAAATGCTTTAGTTTGTAGCTCAACATCAAGCAAATCAGTATGTACTTTTGCACTCCACATGTCGTGCGTAATATTACACATTATTACATACTGTATCATTGCGCTTTGTTCCTAGTCTTGTTCAATTCACAAGATGAATATGAAAAGCTGTGACAATTGAATTTAAGATAATAGAGAGAACAAATAAAGAAAATTTTAAACAAAACAATTTTGCAACAATATATATCAATCAAATAATTTGTATCTTGATGTAACTAGAAAAGTGAGGAGACCAATCCAGGGCAGAAGATCTGCAACAATGTAGTTTATTAGCAGTGTGCAGTGTATTTTGTAGCTGCTAATAAACTACATTTTTGCCGATCTTCTGCCCTGGATTGCTCTCCTCACTTTTCTAGTTATATGTATGCTGAAGACTTGCGGTGAAGTCTAAGAAGAAAAAAGCACCACTGCATAAAAAACTGGGCTGTGCACTGAAGTAATTCTGTTGAGTGATCAGTTGTACCTTGATGTATTATGAAGTCATAAGCATTTACACTACAGGGGGGAGATTTGTATTGATTCACTTAGCTTGTAAGCACTGCATAGTCTTGTGACATGGTGAACAGAAGCCAATGACTCCATTTCTGTTTTAACCTGTCTTCCTGGTGTTGTTTGCCTTTAGGGGTTTTGAGTCTCTCAAATTGATATATTTCCTGGATTTGAAGGGCCCATTCTTTCACTGATGGAATCCTCTGAGACCTCCAGTACCTGGGAATCAAAGCCTTAGCCACATTTATCAGTTGAAATAATAGAGCTTTTGTATTGAGCAGTAGACATTGGGTTATTGTGCAACAAGAAAAATGTGGCTGAATCAGTAATTGCCAGGTCTGTAAAATTAGGAAGTAGCTGTTTAATTGCTGCCCAGTAGGGTTTTATCTTCGGACATTCGATGATTCCGATTCTGAGGTTCGGTGATGAGGTTGAACTCAGGCTCCAACAAGATGGTGGACATTCGGTGATTCCGATTCTGAGGTTCGGTGATGAGGTTGAACTCAGGCTCCAAGCCGGGTCCGGCTTGGAGCCTGAGTTCAACCTCATCACCGAACCTCCGAATCGGAATCACCGAATGTCCGCCATCTTGTTGGAGCCTGAGTTCAACCTCATCACCGAACCTCCGAATCGGCTTGGAGCCTGAGTTCAACCTCATCACCGAACCTCCGAATTGGAATCACCGAATGTCCGCCATCTTGTTTTGTCTGCGTGGCGGTTCACCATTCTCTGTCCTTTCAAAAAATCTGGACACCGAAGGCGTTTTGGGTTAAGATAAGTCCGGCTGGCTAGGGGTCTGATGCTTCTTTTTAACATCCTTACCCATTGTAGCCGTTTATAGGGTCCCTAATTCGCAAAATATTAGGTAATTATAGCTTATGAGCAGGAGCTGGTAATAAACACGTCCTCTCAGGTCGCCATTCAGCCACGCCCCTAGATATATATTCTAATAAATTCTGTGGCTTTCCAGGTGCACGTTTTTTATTTCGAGATCTTTAATTGCACACAGGTGGACTCACAATGCAGCTAATTATGAGACTTCTGAAGGCAATTGCTTGTACAAGAGCTTAGTTAAGGGTTTCACAGCAAGATTCTTCCGTCTTTTCAACATTAATTACAAATAAAAAGTACTTTTTTTTCCCACCTCAACATTGTGGAATATTGGAAATCTCCAAGGGGTGAATGTTTATATAGTGCACTGTATCATGAATTTGATATTTTTTCATGAGCTAATAAACAACCCACAGTGGTTCAACTGCAATAGTAGTGCTATTGGTGTTTTTGTCTTTGGGTGAATCAGCGTGAAAGTCATACAGGTATGGGACCTGTTGTTTTCTGTATTATGGATCTTTCTGGATCTTCATGCCTTAAGTCTGCTAGAAAATCATTTAGGCATTAAATAAACCCAATAGTCTGGTTTTGATTCCAATAAGGATGAACTATATACAGTGTTAGTCTGGATCAAGTACAAGCTATTGTTTTATTATTACAGAAAATAAAGAAATTGTTTTGAAAAATTTGGATTATTTGGATAAAATTGAGTTTATGGGAGACTTTCTGGATAATGTCAGGATAACCAATCCCACAACTGTACTTACTGACAAGCAAAACCACATTGTGAAGAATGCAGTTCTTGAATTTTTATGGGCTTTTTGTTCAACATAATCTGTTCACAATAAAAAAATATATATATAGGGGACAGGATACTGTCTTGGTGTTATACAGTATCATGTCATCCCTTAATACCGCTCTGTGCCCTTGACCGCTTATAGAGATATTTGAAAAGTTGCCCTTTAGCATTATTAACCAATAGTATACAGCATACTCTGATGGAAAAAGATTGTGAATGTCAGCTAGAGTACCAGAGATAGGGTATGTCTGACTGTGCAGCTTCAAGCTGGTAGGCTGACATTCCAATCTATCTTCTGCAGTCCTAAAAGAGGACAACCAGGTAAGATACAACAGGCCACAGCAGAAATTAGTTTTAACTAAGTATCAATAGTATCATAAAGCTGAGTCATAGGCAAGCATTCCTTCAAAGATGTGACAAATAAACCTGAAGAACCCCACCCTGACAAAAAGGGACAATCAAGCAGGATGTTTCTCATGCCTGGAAGACCACTAGGTTGCATTTTCTCTTTCTTCCCTCCATATTGTCCCTCCTGACCATCCTCTTTCTCCACCCCTAACTCTAGATGATAACTCTTGCTTTATCCTACCCCAGCCAAACCTTTTTTTGCAGCAATTGTCCCTAAGATAGTCGGTCTCTTTTCTTTATTAATTTGGTCCAATGACCTATAATGTCCCCTTGTTGCCTGTGTATGTTATACTCTACAATTACACCTTTTTTAACAGAGAATAATTTATGCAGTTTGAGTTTCAGCATATTAACATGAGACAAGACTACATTCAGAAAGAGATGTGCATCAGTAGATACAAATACAACCAAAGAAATTATCCAAGATATTATGGAACCATAAGAAATGTGTTCTTGCTAGAAGGTTACAGTAGAGATGGTACAATACGCACCTGATCCCCCAGCATATAAAGCTTCATAAAAGAAGGGAGTGGAGTTAATGGCAAGAGAAACAGCTGTGTTGGATGAGAAGGAATGGAGACCCACAATGTGATACAGGAGAGTGCTCTCAGTTCCCACTTCAAGAAAATGAAAGCTCAGCCTCAACTACATTAAATGAAATGGAAACAGAAACACCAACGTACATCAGTGTGAATATGGCATTTCAGGTGCCAGTGTCAATCAGCCTTGAAGCCACTGAATGTTGAAGTGACAGGCTAACAAGACCTAAGAGAAGACCATCGCCATTATCAGGATGTCTATTGCACTTCAAGGGGAAAGATACGTTTCATTGTGCACTGAAGCCAGATTTGCTTTATAAAAGATCCAGCTCTACCCCAAAATGTTCGTTCTTCTACTGAACACCTTCTACTGATGACGCCAACCGAAATATATAAATAAAAAGGCAACAAAGCTAATGAAAAAAACTTTTCCAGATAAGTCTTTTGATAAAATAGTGTGTTTTCCAAATCCTTCAAACAGGGCTGCTCACGTTTTAGGCACCAAACGTAATGTGGCCTTTAAGTGGGCTGGAGATCAGCATCTGAATGTTCACAATATGTTAGCAACTCTAAGAATAACACGACTGAGAGCACAAGTATGAGATTGAAGGGAGAGTTCACTAAGAGGGGCTAAGGTCTGTCTGCATATGGAAATAACTCAACATTTTGCATTTACTAATCTACTGCATTTTTATAGCAAATACATGATTGATTTTTTATTGTTTTTATGTAACCTGAACAAACTTCATCCCTATTATTTTATTTCTCCACCCAATGGACAAGTATTCAGTTCTTCTTAACTTAATCAGTACACCGATCTACATTAGCCGATTGGGAAATAGAGACACAAACAACAACCCCTATCTGGTGAACAAATTTGAGGAAACAAGCTTAAAGAAAAACTAAGCCGTCAACAATTTTCAGTTCTAGATATCATCTATGTTAAGTGTCTAGCTTTCCAATTTGAGAATTTCATCCTTGACCCTTATCATTATTACACAAATATTCCTTTGTGTGGAAGACTCTTCTGGGAGTCGAGCAAGGAAACTCCTGGTTGGGGCCGATCTCTTTAACCACTGGTCCAGGAGAGCAGCAGGCAAGCTCCTGTCTCTCATGCATTATCGACCGCATCTGTTCACCTGGATTTCCAAGCTCACCAGCCATGTTGGTCAAATAGGGTCAACCAATCAGAGATGATTCTGCCCTATATAAACCCTTTTGCTTCATTACTTCTCGACCTGAGCATTGACTTTTGTTGCTTGTGCACTGTTACTTGAGCTAGCTCTTGCTCCTTTTGTCCTTGCCCCCTCTTGCATGTTCCTGCTCCATTTATGTTCCTGTACCAGTCCTACCTTTCCTCAGTTCCATCTATTCTGTCATTTCTGTCCTATTCTTGTGACTATGCCTGTTATGTCCCACTCCTTCCTGTTCCTGTCTCTATGTCTGCTCTGTCCCGCTCCTTCCTGTTCTGACTCTACACCCATTCCATCCCACTCCTGCCTGTTCCTGTCTCAACACCATCTCAGTCCCGATCATGCCTTTTCCTGTCTCTCTCCTGCTCCATCCCGTTCCTGCCTGTTCCTGTCTCTGCACCCACCCCATCCCATTTAAGCCTCTTCTTGTCTCTTGCCTGCTTCTTCTCACTCCTGTCTGTTTTTGTCTCTACACCCACTATGTGACACTCATGTTTTTTCCTGTCTTTCACCCACTCCATCTTGCTCCTTCCTGTTCCTGTCCCTATACCTGCTCCACCCTGCTCCTACCTGTTTCTGTTTTGTCCTTGCCTAAAGAACTCATTCCTTCCCCTTCAGAATCCCTTACAATGTGCATGTGAAGATTAGACAACTGCTTCCAATGAGCATGTGTTGATCGTCGGCCAGACACACTGGAAGGGAGGCTGCAATCTGGCATCATTCGAATCCTTGAAGAGAGAACGCTGTTTTTTTACAACACAGACAGGCCAAAACATAATGCACCCAAGTCCCATCTGTTGTCCTCCAAAATCTTCAATTTGATTTTCTATGATGTTAATAGAACATCAGTAACCTTCTTTGTGGTTTGCTACAATAGTCACCTCCTTGACAAATAAGCAGGATTTCCAACTGAGAAGCCCTGTCCATAAACCAGATAAAAACAGCGGGGGAGTTTTATTGAGCTCTGAAATAAATGTTACAAGCACCATCTCTGATGATCTGAAAAATCAATTCAGAATCCTCAAAAGCTGTTTAAATGGAACAAAAGTGCACGGCAAAGAATGTGGGCGTGGGCCTTTGATGGAAGCAAATGCTGAGAATCCGGCTACTACATAATATGACATTATATGCCATTTGCTATATCTGATAACTTCCTTCTTAAGGCCAAAGTAATTTACAGTAGAATTATCAGTAGCCTTTGCAGAAATACTGACTTTTTAACCAATTAACCATATTTTAAAGAAGGATATATGATGATATTCCTGGCCTTTCCTAGCTTCTACAAAGTATTCCTCTGCAGATTTTGGCTTAAAGTGTCTTGGTTATTATTTATTTTTCTGTTCCTATAATGCTCAACACCCCTTAAGTTGGCATGAAACCCTTTTTTTTAAGGATCCGCTGTGTGGGCTAGTGAACAAGGGGAGTGACATTACTATAAATACTGACCAAATAATGAATGCACAATCGCTCTAAATTCAACACAATGTAGAGTTCTCATCGATGCAATTCATTTTGTCAGTACCTCTGCTTCCAAATGCTCTTGGGGATCTATTGATGTTAGAGAACTGCCAGGCCCAGGGTGGCAGTAGCTCCAGGGTTCCTCAGCATCAACCAAGAGCATGTGGAAGTGCATCATGGTCATTATCATTTACAATCATGAGTTCAGCATGCAATCTTGAGCACTATTCACCATGTTGTTTACCCAGAGCACAGTCTTTTCCTTGTAATCCCAGTGTATTTGTTCAATGAGGGGGAGTTGTGACAATTGTCAAAACTAGGACAATCGTGCATACATTTTGATGCAAGTCAGACACAACTGAGATGTTCTTTCCAGTTCTCAGCATTAAAATTACGTGTGTGGCCTGATTCTTTAGGTGCAAGTCCGCTGCTCATATTGGGGCAATTTCACTAAAGGACGAAGCGCCTAACGCTAGCGTTAATTGGATAGCGTAGCGCATTTTCGTTAATTCGCTGATTCACTAACGGACACTGGCATAAATTCGCTAGTGTTACTTCGCACCCTTACGCCTGGCAAATTAGTGCAATGGACGTAACTACGCAAATTCACTGACGCACAAATTTTTCTGAACGCTACCTTTTTTACGCCAGACTTCCTTCGCCACCTCAGACCAGGCGAAGTGCAATAGAGTAGATAGGGATTGCTTCAAAAAAGTTGACATTTTTTCAAAGTCCCAAAAAACGATGGCGTTTTTTCTTTTTTTTATGGGTGATAGGCTGAAAAAGATCGAAATTTTATTTGGGGCTACCCTTCTTCCCCCCTACATTTCCTAACTCATGGCACCTTAACTATACAGTGGGCACATGTGTAGGGAAAAATAAACATTTTATTTGATGTTTTGAAGGTTTCCCAGGCTTGTGTAGTGCTGCTACGTATACTTCCATTGTAAATTCAATTTGGTGCCATATGCAAATTAAGCATCTCTAGCGTAACTTCACTTTGCCTGGCGAATTAACGCTAGTGCAACTTCGCAACCTTTTGTTTCCCCTGAGCGCAACTTCGGATTTTGGTGAATTTGCGTAGCGCTGGCGAAAATTCACCTGGCGAAGTGCGGCGAAGCGGACTTAAGTCTACTGCCAGCTTGAAGGTATCTATAGGGTTCCCCTCCATCAATACATACGAATACTGACACATTGGCTCCAAACTCAACTATGGAAGTGGCTTTGGTTGCAAGTACCTTTCCTTGCACAATACATGGATCCACAGAAGCAAAACCTCAAACAAATTTCATAAAGCCCATGCCAAGGAAGATATTTTTGTTTACAGTATCTACAGATATCTATGTTCTCCAGGATGCTTTTTAATGATACACTTTATTTTTGTTTAGCCTCAACCAATCTGCATTACTCCTGGCCTTTAGTATAGAATTTAGCTATGAAAATATCTTCAGATAAGGTGATATTCAGCCGTTTGATCGGGCTATGTCGTCTGAGCCTGATGGTAAAAAATATTACACATTTTATAATAAATACTGATTTTAATTTACCTGACTGACTGCTCATCACTTGATTTCAGTTCCCCCTGGTTAGGGAGGCAATTTACTCTTACATGGCTCTCAGGCTCCATTTTTAGAATACATTTTTGCTCAGCATGGGTGCACAGATTTATTAGAATAAAAGTATAATTTTCCATAAGGTGACACCGTGTTTTCATCACTTTGATATTTCTGGGAGAAATGTCTTAACAAAATGTTTCTCATTATAGCAGCCCAGAGACATGATAATCACTCAGAAATGTAGATGGATGATTTTTTTTATAAAGTTGAGAATACTTGTGGTTCTTTCTATTGAATAAATGGCAAGCTGTTCAAAGCTTCCCCTACACCTACTAGTAGACAGATAACTCTGAGATGAAACAGAGCTAGAGCTAGTATAAGAGTAGCAGGTAAAAGTCCAAACAAGAGACACAAATGTGGTCAAAGGATTGGCCAAGAGTAGGCAGCAGGAATATACAGATATATCTAGTATAAGTAATTCTAAAACAACTGGACTTGCTGAGTAATCATTGAAGAAGTTTCACTACTCATCTAAGCAGCTTCTTCAGTTCAACTGACTGGTGTGGGAAGTCCTCAGCATATAAACTCTTCCACTAATCCAATCACAATGGCACATTGTAATTATTCAGAGGTGTAATTCTGTGGGGTTACTGTGATAAGATTACCAAGGTATCATGCAACGCCTTGTAGAGTTCTCCCTCCTATGTTGAGCCATTGTCTTGGTGAGTAGTTGTTTTGTCTCCCCAATGTATAGATCTGTGCACTCCTTGCTACACTGGACTCCATATACCACATTGTTTTGTTTTTATTTTGGTGTTGGATCCTTTGGGTGTACCAGTTTTTATCTCAGTGTGTTGCTAGGTTTGAAAAACACAGGGATGTGATGTTTGTTCTCTGACACTTCAGCTACATATAGGATGACTATGTTTCGCCTACTATGGGGTAAATTTATCAAAGAGTGAAGTTCCGCCACTAGAGTGAAATTCCGCAGCTCTCCATTCATTTCTATGGGATTTTGAAAGGCGTATTTATCAATGGGTGAAAGTGAAATTTCACCCTTTATAAATACGCCTTTAAAAACCCCATAGAAATGAATGGGAAGTGGCGGAATTTCACTCTAGTTGCGGAACTTCACTATTAACTTTACTCTTTGATAAATATACCCCCTATGTGTCTCCGCGTGGTTATTTCTTTTAGTGTTCCTGTTGGGCCTGGTTGCTGTTGTTTTGACAAATGCCCAGTCTGGGTAGCCACAAGCTTTCAACCCTCCTCTGAGATGTTTATGCTCCTTGTCCTCGGACTCTGTATCAGTTGTCACACCTTCAGCCCTGTGGTGCAGAGTTCTATTGACACCCAGTTTGTGTTCCAGAGGATGCTGGGAATCAAACAACAGATATTGATCCACATGAGTGGGCTTCCTGTATACTTCTGTTTTCAATTTACCCCCCTCTTGTGGCTATCAAGCAGTCCAAAAAGGCAAGTTTGTTATGGTCCACTGAGTTAATACAGTATGTTCTGTAACATCTTTGTGATATGGTTCATTTCCTCAGCTGTTACTCCTGGGTAGACTTAAAGGTTTTTCTGAGCTTCAATTTGGGTAAGGGTTTGGGGTGCAGCAGATTAAGCCTTTAAAAACACTCACATATTTTAATCATCATATCAGATCAATAGAACAATGTTTGCCCCATCTTCTATCGGCAGCTGGGTGGTGCTTTTGATCAAAGAACACAATTATCACTCAACTATGAAGCCAAATATCATTAGATGCTAAATATTAATGGCTACGTTCTGATATACAGTACAAACTTAATTTAGACATTGAAGACTCACCTTCTAGATCATTATCACTTCTGTGTTTGTCTTGACAGTGGGCCATTATATAGCCTACGAGTAAGTTCATTGTAACCAAGAAACACTAGACGCTTTATTGAAGAAACAACAGAATCAAATGCACTTACGTTAAAGCAACACAGATGTCATTTATTCCTTAACCATTAAACGTGTCTTTCTACCTCTTGGGTATTACAGCCTTGGTGTTCCTTTTGGTGCTGTTGATCCAAACTGGTGCTACTGAGCTCAATGTGTTCATCAAATTAACCTTCCAGTTAATTTCAATATGTATCAATTGTTGTTTCTTTGGTTAATATTCCACAACATCTGTTTGCTTTGACTCATCCTTTCTAATTTGTTTGCAATTACTCTGCCTGTTTTTTTTTTTTAAATAGACTTAATTGGTGTCATATGACCATGACTTTAAAATGAAACAACAACAAACTCTTGAATCTAGAATAATTATTTGTATTACCGTATAATAATAATAATAATAATACATTCTTTATGAAATACTCGTGAATTTCAGTTAAACATAAATTAACCTTATGTAAAATAATCACATTGTTGATGTGCTGCAGATTAGACAATTAAACAGAGCTTTAGTGCCACAGAGGAAAGATTTTATCACTCCAAGCTCCAAGCTCCAAGCTGCTAAGATTTATAAAGCAAAAATAACAGTTCCCATTTGGTTGATTAGTTGGTCAAAATTCCCTTTCTCCATCTGTAGTTGCTGCCTGTTTATTTGACCAGTAAATACACTGCCTATGGCAATGGCCGTTGGTCATTCATGAGAAGTGATGGGCGAATCGGACCCGTTTCACTTCCATGAAAATTCGCAAAATAGCAAAAAAATATGCCAAATGCATTGAAGTCTATGGGCCAAAAATTTTGTTTTGAAGTGCAAATTTATTTTCACCCATTGGAGCCTACGGGCGTCTTTTTTGTGGAGAAACCTGGAAACATATTTCACTCATCACTGTTCATGGTAATGATAAGTGAAAGCTTTTACCAGGTTTTAAGACGTCCATCGAGTCCAATGGGTGCAAAAAATTTTTGTGAGTCAAAAAAACATTTATCGCGCATCAAAAAACATTTTTTTGTGCCTCAAAAAAAATTGCTGCATCTCAAAAAAACATTTGCCATTCATAGACTTCAATATGGAAATAAGTCAAATCAACTGGACTTGCTGTGTTTTTCTGGAAGATGTTTCACCAGTAGTGATGGGCGGATTTATTCACCAGGAGCAAATTAGCGGCAAATTCGCATTATTCGCCGGCAGCGAATAAATTTGCGAAACCGCCGAGAACATTCACCGGCGTCCGTTGTTTTGGACACCGGTGTCAAAAACGAGACGCCGGCGCCGTATTGCAAATTTTTCGGCGTTTTCTGAATTTCACGGGAAATTCACTAATTTTTCGGGAAGCAAAACGCCCCAAATTCACCCATCACTATTCACCAGTCATCCAACTGGCTTTCGCAATTCAGAATAACTTGTACATAGGATAATTCTTCAGTATATATCCTCTGGAATATTGCTCCAATCAGAATAATCTGTTTATCATAATCCACAATGATGTCATTAAATTAGGTGTTGATTGTATTAGCAAGATTGGATCTTTGATGTGTTATTAAACAGATTGGGTGGTAAACTGGAAATAGAGGTCTACAGGAAACCTACCCACACAGACCAGTACCTACTGTTTGACTTCCACCATCCACTAGATCACAAACTGGGGTCATCAAAACTCTATATCACATTGCAGACTAGATCCCCATCCTTTAATATTTTGGCATTAAAAAAAAAAAATAATGTATGTACATTGCAAAAGTGCTTAGAATAGCACGGTCATCGATTTTACATCCACTTATTTTAAAGGTTTACTTATCCTTTAATAAATGCACATTTGAAATTTGTGAAATCGTGAACCCACTAACTATCTGCTTACACTTTAAAAATTGCTCTTTTTACAGAATATCACAATTCCCTTTTTCCAAACATAAAGGTTCATTTTTGATGATAGTATCCCTACCTAACAAAATTGGCTTATATTGGTTTAGAGGAAGATTTACTAAAGGGCGAAGTGGCTGTCACTAGCAAAAAATTTGCCAGAAATCACATCCACAGGGCTAATTTACTAACAGATGTAGAGAACAATTCGCTAACGAAAGAGAGAGTAGCTAGCACTGCTTCGATAGAATCACCAGGCAAATCTTCACTCCACAAAATTACTAAAGTGCAAATTTTACAGAACGTTACGTTACCTCTTTTGCCAGAGTTTCCTTCACCTCCTTAGACCTGGCAAACTGATAAGATGAAACTACATCCTCCTCAATCTTATGTCAGTGACATCATATCCTGTATGCCGAAAGTCATAAAAGTTCTAAAAAACTTTGGTATTTTTTAATATTTTAAAGGACAAGTAAACCTTAAAAATAAGTGAATGTAAAACTGACGAGGGGGCTATTCTAAGCACTTTTGCAATGTACATTCATTATTTTTTTTTTGAATTCCAAGATATTAAGGGATACATGTACTGTTAATATGAATGAATTTTGTTACAACAGCGCCGCCTGCTGGTCATTTTCTGACCAGTCTGACCAGCAAGTAGTCAAGGAAGTTGTCAGGAGAAAGAAAGAGGCTGCTCTGATGTTTTTCTGCTTAGGAAAGATGTGAGAAAGGTTTCTAATGTTTTGCCATAACCGGAAAAACATCAGAGCAGCCTCTTTCTTTCTCCTGACAACTTCCTTGACTACTTGGTGGTCAGAATGATCAGGAAAATGACCAGCAGGTGGCGCTGTTGTAACAGAATTTATTCATATTAACAGTACATGTATCCTTTAATATCTTGGAATTAAAAATAAATAAATAATAAATGTACATTGCAAAAGTGCTTAGAATAGCCCCCTCATCAATATTATATTCACTTATTATAAAGGTTTACTTATCCTTTAAAGCAGGATTACCTTTAAAAGATCTAACTATTAAAGATTTTAGTGTTAACATTGTTTTTTCAACCATTTGAGGGCATGCCACATTTGTTTTAGGGTGGGCTCATGTCTAGGCCATTAGAGGATCTCTTTTGGCTTTATTTTACTTCCTTGGACACTTCAAGCATTTGCACCAACATCTCTAATAAAGACGTATATATGATCTATATGTACCTGCCCTATACAAATTGACATAAGCGTAAGAGTACTAATGAAGTTTCGCTAGGCAGAAATGAACGCTAGAGAACGTTTGCTATGAAATGCATCTGCGCTGACGAATTAACGCTAGTGAAACTTCGAAGGCTTTCGGCTACAGAGATGCAACTTCACATTTTAGTGAATTAGCGTAGTGGTAACAAATTTACGCCTGGCGAAGTGGAGCAAAGTTTAGTGGAGCCTTCACTGGCAAAAAAAATGGCCTTTAGTGAATTTGCCCCATAGTTTGGTTGTATGTAGCGATGGGCAAATTCATTCGCCAGGCATTAATTTGTGCCAAATCTCTGTGTTACTGAGCTGGCGAATAAATTTGTTTCAGAAATTCACGGGCAAATTTCACCAACGTCAACGTTTTCGACGCTGGCAATAATTCCGACGCCAGTTTCAAAGCCGGCGATAATTAAATACACGCCCATTGACTTTAATGCAATTGAACAAAATAGGCAAGCGTCAAATTGTTGACCGGCATCGGAATTGTAACCATGGTCAATTTAGTTTGACGGCCACGAATTGACACCGGCGTCAAAACATGAGTTTCTAGAATTTTTCACATTTTCGTGAATTTCTCTGGAAATTCGCTAATTTTCCATCGAAGCGAAACGGGACAAATTCGCCCATCACTAGTTGTATCACTGTTTGAGAAAAAGTTAGGTAATAAAAGTTGTTCTCTTGCATAATTTGGCTGAAGTTTTTCCTCGTTATTTGACTAAAGCCTTTTGTCATGACATTAGGGAATATTGCGTTCTTTTTTGTATAATTGCTCACACTGTGAACTGAACGTGCAGTAATACATTTTACATTAATTATATTTCTGCTTTACATTGTTTAATTCTGGCTGCCTGGGTCTACAGAATGGGGCTTTGCACTATTAAAGTCAGGTATGAGTTTTATTCAACACTCATTACAATCAATAGACTCCTAGCAAATATATACTGTGTCCCGTTCAATTCATCGCATAGATACAAGAAATAAAATCTCAAGTCTGCGAGGTGTCATACCGCCACGAAACATTAATTAATCCCAGAGAAAGAGGTTTAAGTGATTATTTTTCAATTGAGCAGCTCCTCTTTCATCCCACTAATTGGTTGAATCATTCTGACCTTTTCTATAAGGAAAAAAAAAAAAAGACTGTTGATTGTGTTAAATGAAATTTGTTCTTTTAATTTAACCTCCAATTGAATTGTCTTTTAACATTCTTTAACTGTAACACATTGAAAGGGCCCATTCATGAAGATAACATTAAGTCTAAATTAGTTGCTACCAAGCCCTGCTTGAATCTCAGTCAAATCCTTCCTTGAACTGAATAGATGTTCTTGGTACAGCACCAAAGTGTCACGATTGTGATAAGGAAATAATGTTGGCTTGGGGAACCGTTTCTCATAAACCACATGTCATGTAAAAACTCGTGTAAATGAATTAATCCCAGGGTAAGTCTTTGTACCTTCTTGCATCAGGGATTTCAATGTTTTAACAGATGGCGATGAAAGGTGTGGAAGACAATTACTTGGGGGCAGATTTATCAAGCACAGAGAGGCTTCAGTTCCCTATCAGGTCCTGCTAGCTGCTGATTGGTTCCTGTCCTACAGTGCAGTGAGCTGAGTGCACAGCCTGGGAATTCAAGGTAAGGGAGCGATTATTAGGGTTTTTGCAGAAATATTCAATAAATCAGCCTGAAACACTACTTTTTAAGCTCAATTCTTCTATATCTAAATGATTATAATGCACTGGTATAAAATGTCTCCTTTAACAGTATCCCCAACCAAATTTCCTCCCCCAGTTTCCTTTCCTTTGCCCACTACCTCATCTAACCTGTCTTCCAAGGAATCCTTTACTGAACCCTCCCCCCACTCATAGTTTAAAATCTCCTCCGACCCTGTAGCCATATTCTCCCCCAAAACAGCTGCACCATCATCATCATTGAAGTGCAGCCCACCCCTGGCAAAGAGCCTGTAGTCGATTGAGAAATCAGACCAGTTCTCCAGAAACCCAAATCCCTCCTCCCTACACCAATCTCTCAGCCGCACATTAATCTGCCTAAGCTCCCTCTGTATTTTTTAACATTGCTCTTGGCACAGGTAATATCTGTGAAAAAATTACCTTGGAAGTCCTCGCCCTCAAATTTACACCTAGGGGCACATTTACTTTGCTCGAGTGATGGAATAGAATAAAAAAAACTTCGAATTTCTAATGTTTTTTTTGGCTACTTCGACGATCGAATTGGCTACTTCGACCTTTGACTACGACTTCGAATTGAACGATTCGAACTAAAAATCGTTCGAATATTCGACCATTCGATAGTCGAAGTACTGTCTCTTTAAAAAAAACTTCGACCCCCTACTTCGCTACCTAAAACCTACCGAGGCGCAATGTTAGCCTATGGGGAAGGTCCCCATAGGCTTCCTAACAATTTTTTGGTCAAAGAAAAATCATTCGATCGATGGATTAAAATCCTTTGAATTGAACGATTCGAAGGATTTATTTGTTCGATCGAACTATTTGCGATAAATCCGTCGACTTCGATATTCGAAGTCAAAGGATTTACATTCGGCAGTCGAATATCGAGGGTTAATTAACCCTCGATATTCGATCATATGTAAATCTGCCCCCTAGTCTTTTTAAATCATTCTTGAGAACTTCACCACCTCCTTTGTCATTAAAAATTTTAAATGCACCTTGAGATTTGGGTGATAAGTCATTGTTAGAAGAACGGCTTTGCACAACAGCTTTTTGCTCTTCGTCTGCTCACAAGTCTATATTTTGTTTGTGCTTTACAGTAAAGTCAATTGTGCAATATGATTTTTAATGACTGTGATGTAATGTAATGTAGTGATTTAATGATTGTAATGTAGTTATGAGCGAAATTTTCACCAAATTTCACCAAAAAAGATGCCCATAGATAGTGATGGGCGAATTTGCGCCGTTTTTGACGCCGGCGCCCCCGTTTTTGACGCCGGCGTTTTTTAGAAAAAAAAATTTTGACGCGAATTTTCCCACCCGTTTCGCGGATTTATTCGCTGGCGGCGAATCGCGCAAATTCACCGCGAATTCGCGCCTAGCGAATAAATTCGCCCATCACTACCCATAGAGTCTAAAAATATGTAGTGCGTCAAAAATTTGTTAACCACCCTTTGCACACCTGACCTCGCAACCCCTCTTGCACTATCCCACCGCTCACATCTCTCACAATTCCCCCAATTGCTGGCACTGGGGACTGGCTGGGCATGTTCAGATGCCGCGATTGGGCAGGTTTAGATGCGACCAGTTGGCGGCATGTTGCCCACAAATCCAGGTCTGTTGGTTGGGTCCCTCTTAGCTCATGGGTAATGATGGGCGAATAAATTCCCAGGCACAAATTCATTCACAAAACTGCATCGAAAATTTGCTGCGTAAGAATAGTCTCGCACATAAAAACTGTCACGCTTCACAATTATTCGGATGCCCGTTGACTTTAATGCATTTGGACAAAATAGGCGTGCGTCAAATTGTTGCAGGCGTCAAAATTGGCGCGTGCGTTAAAGTTTGCGTTTCGCTAGGCAAAACTGGACAAATTCGCCATCACTACTCATGGGAAATATACAAGAAAAATGGTTGTCACTCTTCTATAATTCCAAGGATTTTCAAGAGTAAGTATACACTACCCATTAAATTTACCCGAATTATTCTTCAGGTTTTCCCCTCTACAGTGCTGCACACGGGGGGCAGACACACAGTTTGGGAACTATTGCTCAAAGCACATGTTCCAGTTACCTCTTTCCACTGAACATCCATCAGCCTTTTTATAGGTACCGATATAATACATAATGCATTCACAGACATTTACATTACAAATAAGCTGTTTTAAAAAATATAGCTGATTGTATATGGATATTAACGACTTTATTAAGACCAAAACCTTAGATATATAGTAATGTATGTTCACAGTGGAAACAGGACTTGGGTCATGTCACGCAGATCATTCACTGCAAAGTCACATTTTTCCACCTTACATTACATTTTCCATAAATATTAATGATGGACCAGACACAGCTTGAGTCAATCTTACATTTTCCATAATTCATTGTTATATTTAATGCACAGGTACAGTGGGTCAGTCAGAGCAACATGTTTAACATTTTTTCAATCGTACTTTAAATTATCCATAAATATTAATATAGCTCCCCAGGTCAGGTTTGTCAGTTTTAGGATTTTGTGTGTGTGTTTTAATGGCTAATCTTTGAAGGTGATGCTCAGTCAGAACCCAAAGGAGCAGATTTGGTGTAATCAAAATAATTTAAAATGAGTTTAAGATCGACAGCTGGTGCACAAAAAAGCTTTTCTAGACCCAGGTTTGAAAAAAGCAGATGTTATGTCAAGGAACTTTCATAGAAGCCGCAGTGTAAGTGGCTGTCAAATTAACAATGGCTTTGCCACTGTCCTGAGGCTGGAGCCCCCAACCTTTTTAACCTGTGAGCAGCATTCAGATGTAAAAAGAGTTGGGAAGCAACGTAAGCATGAAAAATATTTTTTGGTGGTGCAAAATAAGTGCTGTGATTGGCTATTTGGTAGCCCCTATGTGGACTGGCAGCCTATAGGAGACTCTTTTTGGTAGAACATCTGGGTTTTTTTTTATACAACCAAAACTTGCCTCCAAGCCTGGAATTCAAAAATAATCACCTGCTTTGAGTCCACCGGGAGCAACATCTAATGGGTTGGAGATCAACATGTTGCTCACGAGATCAGGGCTCTGTAGACCTGTCAAGATCTTCTGTTCCCATCTCAGCAGACCCATTCTGTGCAGACCTCACTTTACATAGGGGCATTATCCCACTGAAAAAGGAGAGAACATCGCTTCAATGTCCCCAACCTTTTTAACTCATGAGCAACATTCATATGTAAAAATAGTTGGCGAGCAATGAAAGCATGAAAAATGTTTCTGGGTGGTGCAAAATAAGTGATGTGATTGGCTATTGGTAGCCCCTGTGTGGACTGGGATCTTCCAGGAAGTTCTGTTTGGCAGTACCCCCAGTTTTTATGCAACCCAAACTTGCCTCCAAGCCAAGAATTCGAAAATAAGCACCTGCTTTAAGGCCACTGGGAGCTGGGAACATCCAAGGGTTTGGGGAGCAACATGCTGCTCATGAGCCACTGGTTGGACATCACTGCCCTAAGGATTGTTGATCAGGAAGAAAGTGGTGGCTGTCTTGTGAGTACTAGAAAATGTGCCCTGTCATGCAGTCTAAAGAAAGAATCTAGTAGAGTAGAAGAAATGGCCAAACCTAATGCATAATGGGTACCTGCAGGATCCAAGGAGCCCAAACGCAGGTTAAAGCCTCAGATGAGGAATGGTAAGCTATGTTATCGAGGCAAGTTATAACAAGAGATTCTAACAGTAGTTGAGCATATAACCCAACTTGTTGTCATGTCATGAAACAGCTCCAGAAATCCTTCAAGTGGGTCCCCAATGGGCAGGAAATCATACTTTATAGTAGGCAAAAGCAAACCACCTTATAAGACAAATAAAATACTAGCAAAAAGTTAATAGCATCTTTGCATATCATGTATAAGATATTCTCAGTCCTCAATAGAAAGAACCGCAATAGCTAGAACAAACAGTGCCCCAAATTCTTCCTGGGACATAACATTCCCACTTCCTCAGTAAAAGAAGCAAATGTACTGTATGTAGGAAAGTTATTAAATATCTACTAACATTTGTTGGGTATTGGGTACCTATATATTTTATAAGGGGTCCAACCCATGACATGTTTGTATTTTTGCATCTGTCACTGTAGTTATGGCCTCATCAGGCAGAAAATTTAGTTGTCATCTGAAATTTGAAGAAATTAGACTTTATTAGTTTAACCTTTATCACTAATAGACTAAATGACAAGTATAAATCTATCCTTCTTTCTATTGAACAGTTTGGATATCCCTGGTCGGAGTTGAGGTTCATTTAAGATTTGTAATGAAAGGAGGTCAACTTAGGACAGTTATTTATTAAAGCCCAATGGCTGTTTGGCCTAAAAAAGTAACCTAACACTGGTCAGTCTACAAAACTGAAAACATCTCAGTAATCTAAAAGATTGGTGAGCCAGTAAGAAGTCTTTGTTAGTCATTGGGAATGAAATATCATGTAATATGTAAAATACTGGGACAGATACCTTTGTGTGCCTTCATTTCCAATGAATCAATTCCATGATCATTTAGCCACTAGTTTTTGCTAATATCTCTCTATCTGCAAATTGGTAAGCAATAATCTAAGGTTTTCCCAGCATGCATTGCTCTCATTTATGCTATTTATGCCCCTACAAGTGCTACAAGTGGGGAGCCAGTTGTCAACAAGGCCAAATAAAGAGTTCTGCCATAGAATGACAACCCTACTAGAGAAAGAAAGGGACCCCTTAAACAAGGTTTAGTAAGATTACAGGACTAATTTTGTTCATTATAGTTAGGGATGAGCGAATTTTACCCGTTTCATTTTGCCAAAAATTCGCCGCCGGCAAAATGTCGCCGACGCCCATTATAGTCTATGGTCGCGCGGCAAAATTTGTTTAGCGCGCGTCTTTTTATTTTGACGCACAACACCATACATGTCTATGTGCATCATTTTTTTGGCCAAACAAGGTGAAAAAATTTGCTCATCCCTAATTATAGTTCATTATAGGAATTAAAGATAGTAAGGAGGCCTAGAAAGAGTAGTCTTGTGCTCCACCAAGGATTGTAGCAAGAGGTAGCTTTTAAGCCAGTACTGGCCTAATAATATGAAGGGACCAACAATACTGAAGGGATACAGGCTTAGCATATTGTTCCCTGAACAGAGGGGATCCGGACCACTAGCTGGTAACCTTATCCATCTATGATATCTGCAATGGCTTTACCAATGCTTTTAAGATCCCCCAATGAACTCTATTGTCTCTATACTCTAAATTATAAATGTAGCCAAAAATCGGGAGGGATGGTGATTGGTTTTGGAAAACTGTGTAATACTCATCTAACTTAATAACAGCAGTTCATGTATCTGAAAATAAATGAGCATATGCATAGAGGTAGCGCAACACATTGATTATTTGTCACAATTTACTCATCAGGAAGGAATATATATACATTCCAGGCTGAGAAAAAAATTAGTCCGTTTGTTAATGAGCAGTTTCAAGCACATTGAACGGCTGAGTCACATGAGATTTACTTCCAATTAAAATAGCTATTCATTTGCTAATCTTCAGGATGTGGAAAATGCATTGATATCAAAGTCGTCCTCCTTAGAGGCTCTACTTACTGTAGGGTGCACTGTAAAAGTAAGGCTAACTTCACATGGGGCATTTTGGACCAGAAATGCCGAAGAGTGCTTTATCATGCAGAAATCTGCCCAATATACACATTAAAAGGAAGTTACATTAAAGTAAATAGAAAAGTGGAAAGTTTTATCAATATTACAGCTTTAACTCTAGACAATACATTAATCTATACTGGGATCTAGCCCAGCAACATGTAAAGTTCCGAAACTGAAGGCCTAGTCCCTCTAGGTGGTCTTGGAGTAATACACAGGAGGGGCTTAGCCTGAAGGCTAGTTAGGAGTGAGAAATGGGAAGAAGGTCTATTTGCTCTCCTAGATACACCTGAAAGGGTAAGTAAACATTTAAAAATAAGTGGATGTAAAATTGATGAGGGTGCAATTCTAAGCCCTTTTGCAATGTACATTCAATATTTATTTATTTTTAATTCCAAGACATTAAAGGATACATGTACTGTTACTATGAATGACTTTTGCTACAACAGCGCCACCTGCTGGTCAGTTTCCCACCAGCCAAATTCCTTCCTGACTCCAAAATGGCAATGGGACCAGTCCCTGGATCAACTTGTTCTATGAGCTATCTCACATATCCCTGTATTCCCTCACTTGCTAAACACCATCCAACCCCTACTTATACCTATCTAATGTATCAGCCTGTACCACTGATTCAGGGAGACAATTCCACATCTTCACAGCTCTCACTGTAACAAACCCCTTCCCAATATTTAGGTGGAGCCTCCTTTCTTCTAATTAGAATGGGTGACCTTGTGTCAGCTGGAAAGACCTACTGGTAAATAAATCATTAGAGAGATTATTTTATGATCCCCTTATATATTTATACATAGTTATGAACATCCCCAATTTGGCCAGTCTTTCCTCATAGCTAAGATTTTCCCTTTACCAGCTTAGTTGCCCTTCTCTGTACCCTCTCTAATACAATAATGTCCTGTTTGAGTGAGAGACCAAAACTGTACGGCATATTCTAGATGGGGCCTTACCAGTGCTCTATACAGTGGAAGAATGACCCCCTACTCCAAAGAGAGAGTTCTGGGCAGACAAGGGAACCAAATGTTGTAAATGGAACTGAGAACAAGGAGAGAGGTCAAGGGACAGGCTGGTTCCATATCAATTAGGAGAAGCAGTACAAATTCAAGAGACAATAGAGTAGTCAGGGTCACAGGCCGGGTCAAACACACCAATATCACAGTACACAACAGGACCCAAGAGAGAAGTCAAATAACAGGCAAGGGACAGGCAGAGAACTAGTAATGGTCAGGGACAGGCAAGAATACAAATGGTGTAGGACCTTGCACACTCTACCCAATGGGTGGAACAGAGATGCCTGGTGGAGGTTCGGCCACCTCCTGGCAATAGTCCAATAGAAAAACCCAATGGCACACAGGTCTGTTGAAACGCTTCAAGTGTTTTTTGCGGAGTGCGGTGCAATGTTTCAGGGTGGACCCCTTTCTCAAAACAGGGAAAGGCAAGGTCAAACCTAGACTAGACAACCAGAAATAGCAACCAGGAATGAAAATAGACCTTATGTTGGGCAAAGAGTTGTAGGCACAGGGCCATTTAAATAGTTGAAATACAAACCGCATGCGAGATGTTGGCATCAAAATAAGGATTATAAGAATGTGAGCGTGCATGTTTTGATGAGTGTGTCAAAAAGGAAGTTTTGGTTGCTGCAGGTGTCCCTGCAGAGAGTCCACCATGTACCCTTACAGCAGGGTTTAAGCACCTGACTCCCTCCGAAACACACCCCCCATTCTACCCGCTCAAGCATAGAGCAATGGGTAATATGAGTACAGGAGTATGTGTCTCCAGTTCTAATTAGATTGCTTCTGGGCGACAAGCTTCCCCTAAAGTCTTGCCATCGTCGGCTCTGGCCTTTGTGGCCTTGCCACAAATCTGGGCCTGGAGATCACTATACAGCATAAATGGCAATAGACCAAAGGACACGTATAATGTAAATACCTTTTCACATTTTTGAAATTTTATCTCAAAAAAAGATTTTTTTCCCTCAAAGATAAAATTCAGCTTCAAAAAATCAGCATTCGAAAATGTGAAATCATGTTTTTTTTGAGTGATTAGAATCACAATAAATACACCACTTTGAATTAATAAATTTGGTCCTAATTGTACAGTGCCCTTAGGGACATGAAACTCCATTTCCCTAAGTTGTGTGGGGGTGGGGGTTATATATTCAGAGCAAAACCCACATAGTTCCAGTATGTAAATACGTAAATATGTAAAAACTTGAAATTCAATTTGACTACATTTGCTCCTTAGAGTTCAATTTGAGAAGTGGAAAATATCTACTATAGATATTTCAATACCAAAAATTGGAACAGACAATGCCTAATCTCATCTAGAGAACATCCATGTCTCCATTTGCTAAAGGCCCCAACAGCACCTTGCACCAACTGCATTTTTCTATACAGTTTCATGCACAGCTTTATTTATTAAAGGGGAACTATTCTGAAAATTAAAATTTAACATAAGTTTCATTACACTGAAATAAAAAGTGTTCGAAATATAATCAATTAAAAATTCTGTACCGTTTCTGAAAAAATCTATTTTATCATGACTCTCCCTCTCTCGACCTCTGTTTCTCTTTATTCACTCTTTGTGCAGGAGTTGGGTGTCAGATATTCAATGACAGTTAGGTCCAATATATCTTTTAGGGGGGGCTCCCTTTGCTAGCAGATGTATTAGCGTTAACTCAAATAATCAATTCAAGCAGAAACAAAATCTAACAAAATAACCGACTTTGGCACATATCCTGCATGTAGAGAGACATGATTTCTGGTGATTTTAAAAGAGTAAGCTCTAATACATCTTCTAGGCAAAAGGAGCCCATCCCTAAAAGATATATAGGATCTAACTGTCATTCAAAATCAGGATCCCAATTCCAGCATGAAAAGAGAATGAAGGGCGACAGATGCTAAGAGGGGGAGTTAGAAGAGCAGCTTGATCATTTCAGAAACAGGTCAGAATTATTAATTCAATGACAGTTAGGTCCAATATATCTTTTAGGGGGGGGCTCCCTTTCCTAGCAGATGTATTAGAGTTAACTCAAATAATCAATTCAAGCAGAAACAAAATCTAACAAAATAACCGACTTTGGCACATATCTTGCCGGTAGAGAGACATGATTTCTGGTGATTTTAAAAGAGTAAGCTCTAATACATCTTCTAGGCAAAAGGAGCCCATCCCTAAAAGATATATAGGATCTAACAAGAGCAGCTTGATCATTTCAGAAACAGGTCAGAATTATTAACTGATTTTAGGTAGAAAATGTCTTTGATAGTTCCCCCTTAAGAAGCAATTAAAGAACCTTAATGATTAACATGCAGCCTTCCCATTTATTTCCTTTCACCGTGAATGTCTCTGGCTTAATCGCAATAAACTGGTTTCTTCCTTGACTTTTCCATATACTTTATTATAAATAAATTACAATACATTTATGCAGCGGCACAGAATGAAATTAGCTTGTCGCTGATGACATGATATAATCTTACAAGATGTTTCTTTTATTCCAATGAAGTAAAAACCTTCATGCTAATACACTGAGTAAATGCAGACACTCTTCCAGCAGAATCAAAGCTAATGAAGATGTATACCTTTTTGAGTATGTACTAGTAATGATGCAGTAAGTCTCATTTCATGTTCTTGCTGGTAGAAACAAAAGGTCACGCAGCTCATTATTGATAGAACATGATGGAAAATGTTTTTTTTTTTGCTTATATTACAGATTGCTCCATCTGGTGCCTAATATTGCTCTGTATGCCAACATTCTACGAGTTCTATATGACGTCTATATCATATTTTATCTAGATAGTTTCCTGGAAAAATTGTACTGCTGACTTGACTTTTTAACATTGAGTTGCAGGTTGCTCATTAGTATGTGAAACACAAAGGGGCAGATTTACTAAGCTCTAGTGATGGTACGAATTTCAAAAAGTTCGAATTTCAAAGTAAATTTTTTGGTACTTCGACCATTGAATAGGCTATATTCGACTTTCGATTCGAACGATTCGAAGTACAATTCGTTAGACTATTCGACCATTCGATAATTGTTATACTGTCTCTTTAAAAAAAACTTCGACTTTATACTTCGCCAAATTAAAGCTACCGAAGTGCAATGTTAGCCTATGGGGACCTTCCAGAGCACTTTTCTAAGTTTTTTTTGGTTGAATAGAAATCCTTCGATCGATCGCTAAAAATCGTTCGAATCGTTCGATTGAAAGATTTTTATTTGATCGTAGGATTGCCAAATTTGTTGAAAATTTTTTTGTACTTCGGAATTCCACCCTTGATAAATCTGCCCCTAAGGGTAGATTTACTAGTGGCAATCGCTAGCAAAAATTTGCCAAAATGACAATCCGCAACGACATAGCTAATTTAATATCAAAAAACTAGTAAAGTTTTGCGCCCTTTCTCAGACAAATTTTTGCGACATCATATCCTGTATGCCAAAAAGTCATAAAAAAAGACATTGCTGGCATTTTTTTCATATTTTAATATGGGATTATGTTTAAGGGGCAGATTTATCAAGGATCAAATTGAAAATTCAAATTTGAAATTCAAATTTTTGGACAAAACTGTCATATTTGACTAGGAAGTTATTCAAATTCGATTCGAGTTTTTCAAAAAATTCGAATTAGATTTTTGAGATTTATCATACACTAGCCCTTTAAGAACTTGAATTTGATTATTAATCGTCCCCTAAAACTTGCCAAATTGCTCTTTAAGTCAATGGGAGAGGTCCAGGAATTAATTCGGAGTTGTTTGCAGCCTTTCTGACATTCCAGTTTTTTTGTGAGAAAAGACTTGAATCAAGTTTTTGAAATTCGCATTGAATTAGAATCAAATTAGATTCAAATTTGATTCAAATCCAATTCAAGGTTTTCTGGTCGATCTTATTCATCCGAGTTTAAAAAATGATTTTTATAATAAATTTTGCTCTAATTTTGAGTTCACTGGAGTTTGCTGGATTTTTAAAAAACTCACATGAATTCGAAATGTTCCTCAACAAGTTGAACCATTGAAGCTCATTCCACATTTGTTTTAGGATGGGCTCCTGTATAGGACAATAGAGCATGCTAGTGAACAACCATTACAATTTTCACTCCAAAAGGTCGTTGACAAAAATATGCTAGCGTAATATGCTAGCGTTCGTTCGCTGAGACGTAGTTACGCATTTTTGTGACTAAGCATAGTCATAGTGAATTTGCATCTGGCAAAGTTGCGTGAGGTGTGGCGGAGCATTCTGAGGCGCAAATTTGCAACCTAAGTAAATCTGCCCCAAAACCTCTTTTGCCAATACACAACCAGGTTGTTTTGATGGCTATACAACCTGAATGAAGGAATATGGAACTGGTAGTACCACAAGAAGATCAGCCAGGTGCCCAGTATGCAAACACTCACGAATAGCCAATATTAATGAGAAAGTAAGCATGTGGGAATAGCAACTGAGCATCTCCAGGGTAGTCAGTGGTTACACGACCGTGCCAAATTGGCTGCATAGATGATCATGCAGGACTTAGAAATATATCTGTGTATGTGTCAAGCATTCTCAACAGAAAGACAATAGGTCATGTTCTCCATTGTAAAGCCATTATCATCATCATCCTCTGTCTAACTTCTTCTTTTCAAACAGATAACATATGAAACAGCAGTAAAAATGAAGATTACAGAATATCGGAGGAACATGCTGGAGTGTCCAAAGACACATCATGCCCCCAAATACCATCCCTATTAATCACATAAATATAGAAATAACAGCTGTGCCACGTTTACCCATCTGACATCTAATCAAAGCATCACTTTATCTGTCATTTCCAATGGCATTTTAAATACTTCCGACTCCATCTGAGGGAACAACATGGAGCCATATGTTGGTCCCTCAGATGGAGTTGGAAGTATTTAAAAATTCACTGAATCACTGACCCTGAGAAAAATGCTGTTGTTTTAAGAATCCAATCTTGATGTTGCTGGTCTACAGAACCCAGCATGATTTGACCCTTGATAACATGCTACAGTCGTAATGGTGTTGTAATGTGTTGTCCAGCAAAGTTTGATAAAATTGATATTATCTTTATTATATTTTATATTATTATATTATAATATGTAACTTTTCATGACTTTTCCCTTTGGGATTGCCTCTTTTGCTTCATATTTTAGTGGTATCATTGTCTTCTTCTGATCTTGGATGGTTGAAGGACATTCCAATAAATGCTTTGAATAATAAGATTAGATGGAAGAAGCATATTAATTAGATACCAGACAAATAAATGAATTATAGAAGTAAAAATCTACATTTTAATAAAGTCTATAAAGTGGAATAATGTCCAAATATCCAGGTCTCCTCATTTTTTCCTGGATTGATTGAATATGAACATCAGCAGCGCTATAAATAGAAGTAACAAGTGTGTAATTAAAACTTTCATCCGGTGATTGTTATTGTAACACTGGGACCCAAATGGACATGGTTATCATGTCCTGACACCGCTGAGATTACCAAAGGTGAGAAATAATTGGAACTTAATCTTCAAGGACGGCTTCTCAATGGGGTTAACGGGGATTTATAATTAGGTTATAACGAATTAGGTACTCTTGAATATGACATGTAAAAAAGTCTTTTGAGGAAGTTCCAGTCTATTAAAGCTAGTGGAGGATCAAACGAGCAGCTTAGAGAATCATGGAAAATTAATTGGTTTCATTTTGACTTCGCTCAAGCACAGGTATTAAATTGGCTTCACTGCCCATAAAGCTGAACCAGACCAGTTAATTAGTTATATATTATAATTATGCAAGTGTTTTTTTTATATTCAGAGTTGTGTAATTACTATTGCTGCCCAGCCTGCCTCCTCCTAAGACAACCTCTCCATGAGATTGAGGGTAAAGATCTCTCCTACCTGTATCTGGAAGCCCCTAGAGATATTATATTAAAGATAGTGTTTTGGAGACAACCATTGATTCATAGCCTCCAATGAGGATCTGTGAGATGGCATTATGCTAGTAAATTAAATGTGAAGTCTCCATACTGCTGGTTATTTTGCATGCAGATGTAAGGTTGTTCATAGTTCTGAACAAGATATTCAGAGATCCATCTTAATGCCATGCTTTGTTATTAGTAATATGTTGACATTCTAGATAATTAATGAAAGAGTTCTTAATGGTGAATTTCTTAGGTTACATAGGAATCTCGCCTAAAAAATATGTCAATATGGAAAGTTGGGCTGAACAGTAGTCCTACCTCTCAGCAGTCTTTTAAATGACAAACCTGTATTTACACAGTGACTCCAGAATTTCATGACACAGTGCAACCCAACATTTCATGGCACAATGTAGCCCAGCATTTCATGACACAGTGTAACCCAGCATTTCATAACACAGTGTAGCCCAGCATTTCATGATACAGTGTAGCCCAGCATTTCATGACACAATGCAACCCAAAATTATATAACACATTGTAGCCCAGCATTTCATGGCACAGTGTAGCCCAGCATTTCATTGCACAATGTAGCCCAGCATTTCATGACTCAGTGTAGCCCAGCAATTCTTGACACAGCATGGCCCTGGGTATTTCATGACACAGTGTAGACCAGCATTTCATGGCACAGTGTAGCCCAGCATTTCATGGCACAGTGTAGCCCAGCATTTCATGACACAGTGTAGCCCAGCATTTCATGGCACAGTGTAGCTTAGCATTTCATGACACAGTGCAACCCAGCATTTCATGACACAGTGTAGCCCAGCATTTCATGGCACAGTGTAGCCCAGCATTTAATGACTCAGTGTAGCGGAGGCCCAGACAATCTGTGGGTTCTGGCAAATACCAGAGGGGCTGCTATAAGGTGCCATAAAAAGTCAGTATTTGGTGGGCTGGTGAGGTGCTGTCTGGGCCTCTATGTGGGCTGATTGGGCCTCTGTGTACCTGAAATGCCAGGGCCTAATTTAATTCTCAGTCCGGACCTGGTGTAGGCCAGCATTTCATGACACAATGTAGCCCAGTATTTCATGACTCAGTGTAGCCCAGCATTTCATGACACAGAGTAGCCAACATTGCTTGACACAGCATGGCCCTGGGTATTTCATGACACAGTGTAGCCCAGCATTTCATGACACAGTGTAGCCCAGCATTTCATGACACAGAGTAGCCAACATTGCTTGACACAGCATGGCCCTGGGTATTTCATGATAGTGTGGCCCAAGCATTTCAAAACACAATGCAGCTCCAGTATTTCATGACACAGCATGACCCCATCATTTCATTTCCATTCCATAGCAAATTAACTAAACATGCAGCGTACACAGTGATGAAGAATAAACTGGTTAATATAAAAATGTGTTACAAACAAAACTCAACAAAAAGTGCCTGTTGGAATTTTCTTCCATTTTCATTAAGTAGCTTTTTATATTTCCAGAGTTTAAAGGACAATAGAATCAACCACCTCAAACATACATTTCATGGCAGGTAATGCTTTTTTCATTATTGTGTTAGCCCAGAATGCTGATCAATTGTTGCCGCGTCTGTGACACAAAGAGATAGAAAAATAAAAATAGCCTGTTGAGAATGTTCTCCTTGGTCTTGAAGGCTATAATTACTTATTAAAGTATTTTTAACCCGATCTATGTTATGAAAGTATCCTGGTGCTTTCAGTCTTTACAAGTTAGTAGTTTCTTTTAAACATGTTTTCATTAGCATCAGTGCAAAGGCCTTAATGTATCAATGCTGTAAATCCAAAGGGATCATTTTAAATCACATCCACTAAAATGGTATGGCCAAAATTGCAACCATAAAATGGCATACTTGCACCAACATCACACATATCTGTATTAGCACCGTGCACCCGTTTGCACATTATACTTGCTTTGATGCAAGTCATAAACAGTTGAAGTGCATATAAATGTGTTGTCTCTACTTTTGCAGGCTCTCACCCATTTGATGTGATTTAGTGCAAATGATTGTTGCAGACGGAAATTATTTGGCCTTTGCACATTTTACTAAATGTATAGGGGGTAAAACTCCAAGAGTTAGAGCAAATAACCAACATGGGAGGGGGTAATATGCTACGAGCACCTGTAGTATTACTATAGAAATAAGTCAAATCAACTGGACTTGCTGTGCCCTTAATTGTAAAACCGCACAAAATGGGGACATTCCAGTCTCCTACGAAGACTGCTTTTGCCTCCTGCCACTCAATAGATTTTTTGTTTTACCAGAAAATGTGTTTGAGGATTAAATCCAAAACCTGGAGGTCAGACACTAACTGCCTGGCTATTTTGCTTGACGGGTAGCTCCAAGTAAAATAATCAGGCAGTCTGTGTGTGACTGGAGATTCAAGAGCCTACCTGTGGGCCTGACCTCTGGCCACCCCTAACTTACACCACTCCACGAATCTACCAGCAGCCCTGACCTCCAGGCCACCACCAGCTACCACCACTACATGAATCTACCAGCAGCCCTGACCTCCAGGCCACCCCTAGCTACCACCACTCCACGAATTTACTAGCAGCCCTGACCTCCAGGCCACCACCAGCTACCACCACTCCACGAATCTACCAGCAGCCCTGACCTCCAGGCTACCCCTAGCTACCACAACTCCACGAATTTACTAGCAGCCCTGACCTCCAGGCCACCACCAGCTACCACCACTCCACGAATCTACCAGCAGCCCTGACCTCCAGGCCACTACCAGCTACCCCCACTCCTCCACGAATCTACAAGCAGCCCTGACCTCCAGGCCACCACCAGCTTCCACGACTCCATGAATCTACCAGCAGCCCTGACCTCCAGGCCACCACCAGCTACCATCATTCCACAAATCTACCAGTGGCCCTGACCTTCAGGCCACCATCAGCCACCACTGCAGTATAAGGCAGGCACTGTCAGGAGAGGATCCACCATGTGTCCCGTTAACCAAAATGTCTAGGGGGTCTATTATATGAAGCTGTGCAAAATTATTAACATCAAAAAAATAAAAGGAAAAAGTGGCGTAAATTAACTGTCTTATTAAAAGTTTCTTCTATTGTCCTTTATGCCACCCAAATGCCAACACATATTTCAATATTTGACATAGTTTTATTTTACATGGCTTCAAACCTGGCACAACCTGTCCATGTTTTTATTGGTTGTAGCTGCTGGGAATGAAGTGAGGTTTCCAGTGAAATTAAACAAACACATCCCTATGTCAGAGACTGATTTAGCGCTGATAGGAAGCTTCATAAAACACAAGAATGATGTCCTTTGTCAGGCTGAAACACAAAGCAGTTCTTAAGCGACGCGGCAGAACATAATAAACAGTAGAAAACACCGTCACATTCACAGACTTGAAATTGCATTTCTGTCTCAATCATTCTCCTCATCTCTCGGGATGTTTAATACCTGCCGATTCCTAGTTCTGCGTTATGTTGGGAGGGTTTCAACCGCACATGAAGCTGGAATAGAATAGAGATTAATGAATCTGTGGTTTTCTGCTCCAACTTCTATATTTTGGGGGAAAAGTGCAGCTGGTATAAGGGAGATTTATTCTTTACATAAAAAAGGCTCATGAACATCATTTAATCATTTCTGCTGGGACAATTGTGTAAAAAGCCGTATGAAATAAATGTCAAATTTGTATTTTGTTTTACGCCTCTTAACTGCCATATTTTACGCGGGTATTTTACACTGTTATATTTATGCCGCAATAAATTCAAGTCAATAGGGACAATTTAGGCGGCAAGCATATGGTAATGTTAAAAAAAAACAATGTTGCCACTAATGATGGGCGAATCTGAACCGTTATGCTTCACAAAAAATTTGTCAAATGCATTGAAGTCTATGGGCAATTTTTTTTTTTTTAATGTGCAACAATTTTTTTCACCCATTGGAGTCTATAAACTTAAAAGAGGTTGTTCACCTTCCAAAACGTTTTTCAGTTGAGTTGTTTTCCAATTGTTCACCATAAATAGTGATGGGCAAATTTATTTGCCAGGAGCGCATTCGTGGCAAATCTCCGCGTTTCACTGCCGGTGAATAAATTCGTGAAATTGCTGCAAAGATTCACCAGCGAATATCCATCAAAGTTTTTTTTTACGCCATCGACAATTAAAAGGAAGCCCATTGACTTCAATGCACGTCAAATGCCGCCGGCGTCAAAATTGTCTAAATTGTTAAAAACTAGCGTTTCACCCGTTTCGTGAATTTTGACAAATTCGCCCATCACTAATCATGAACAAAGACTTTTTTTCAATTGCTTTCCATATGTTATTTTTTTACAGTTTTCCCAAAATGTAAGTTTCCACTTTAATGTTCGTGTCTCTGGTGTTTGAGTCTGGCAGCTCAGTAATTCAGGTGCAGATTCTGAACTGTTACAATTTGCTCCACTAGTTGATCCATTTTTCATAGGGATGCACCAAATCCACTTTTTTGGATTCGGCCGAATACCGAACCGAAAAATGGTAAGGGGAAAACATTTTTTACTTCCTTGTTTTCTGACAAAAAGTCATGCAATTTCCCTCCCGCCCCTAATTTGCATATGCAAAGTCGGATTCGGATTCGGTTCGGCTGGGCAGAAGGATTCGGCCGAATCTGAATCCTGCTGAAAAAGGCCGAATCCTGGCCGAATCCTGAACCGAATCCTGGATTCGGTATATCCCTAATTTTTCAGCACCACCTGTGGGAATATTAGTAACTATTGTATCAATTCAGCTGCCTTTAATGAAACTCAAAGATTCATCTCAGCAGCGACTAATCTCCCGAAATGCCTTCCCGCTGGCTAGAATGTGAATCGCAGACGGGATGGCGCTTGGATCGATTCGTTTTCCGAAGTCGCCCTAAGTTTCCTTGTGAGGCAACTTCGGAAAACAAAGCGATCCGAGTGCCAACCAGCCAGCGATTCTTATTCTAGCCGGCGGGAATCCATTTTGGGTAGATTAGTCGCCCAAAGGAGAGGAGGCTACAATATTCATATCAGAACAGATGGGCAATGAAACCACTTCATTAAAGGACAAGTAAACCTTAAAAATAAGTGAATGTAAAATTGATGAGGGGGCTATTCTAAGCACTTTTACAATGTACATTCATTATTTATTTATTTTTAATTCCAAGATATTAAAGGATACATGTACTGTTAATATGAATGAATTTTGTTACAACATCGCCACCTGCTGGTCATTTCCCCACCAGTCTGACCACCAAGTAGTCAAGGAAGAAGTTGTCAGGAGAGAAAAAGAGGCTGATCTTTTTAAAGGTTTACTTATCCTTTAACAGCCACTGACTACAACTTTAAAAGGAGCCCTGTTCTATTCTGTTTGCCCTCTACTGCCTGTTCCATTTTAAAAGTTGACAATGAGAGGATATAATAGATTCAGTGATTTTGTGGAAGCGCTGTAAGAAATCATTTTTCTGCAATGCCAGGTTTCCTGCTAATGCATCACACAAGTGCATTTCATCAGAAAAATACTCCTACAAATGATTAGTCAGAGCCATAATGATAACTACGACTGAAACGTGTTTGTTTTCCAAAAACAAATATTTATAATGACCCTAGAATAGAGCTTTTTAACCCTTTCCCCTTTCGTCTAGGCAATGCACTTTCCCCATAGGGTGGAATGGAAGGCAGAAATTTAGGTTGAAGATACTATTGGCCACAATGTAGAATGCACAATGTGTTTGGTAGGCAAAGGTTTAATAAAAAGGATCTACCACAGCAAAAGGGATTTTGGGAAATAATTGTACAGGTACTGGACCTGTTATCCAGAATGCTCGGGACCTAGGGTTTACCGTACAATGGATCTTTCCATAATTTGGATCTTCATACCTTAAGTCTACTAGAAAATCATTTAAACATTAAACAAACCCAATAGGCTGGTTTTGCTTCCAATAAGGATTAATTATTAGTGATGGGCGAATAAATTTGCCAGACATAAATTTGCGGCAAATTTCACATTTTGCTGCACGCAAATTAATTCATGAAACTGCGGCGACATCGAAAAATCTGCCAGGTCAAAAAATCATTGATGCACATCAGAATTATTTTGGCACCCATTGACTTGTGTTTAGCGAATTTTTCACGGCGCACAGATTCGCCCATCGCTATTCATTATATATTAGTTGGGATCAAGTACAAGCTATTATTTTATTATCACAGATAATTTTTAAAAATTTGGATTATTTGGATAAAATGGAGTCTATGGGAGATAGGCTTTCCGGAATTTGGAGCTTTCTGTATAATGGGTTTCTGGATGACGGATCCCATACCTGTATTATATTTGGGTTGCACCTCATCCACTTTTTTGGATTCGGCCAAACCCCCTGAATCCTTCGCAAAAGATTCCGAACCGAATCCTAATTTGCATATGCAAATAAGGGGTGGGAAGTGGAAAATTTTTTTACTTCTTTGTTTTGTGACAAAAAGTCTTGCGATTTCCCTCCCCGCCCGGATTCGGTTCAGCTGGGCAGAAGGATTCGGCTGAATCCTGCTGAAAAAGGACGAATCCTGGCCGAATCCTGAACCAAAAACTGGATTCGGTGCATCCCTAATTATAATACCTAGGAGATACCTAAGAAAATTTTGTTCCTCCAATTAGAAGAAGAAGATGTCTCTCCCCAGCAAGTTCTTCTTAAAAATTCTTCTGCTCAATATCATATTTGGGCACATTTAATTTAACAAATGGAAATGGCTGAATATCACCGTGCTAATTAAAGCATTTGACATAGAGAGCCAAACGGACTTTCACTTTATTGTGTAGCGAAACGCATAATGAGCACCGAATTCTTCGGTAATTTCTTTCCGACCTGTACATGAAAAGACAGATGAACATAGAATATGAGGACTAGCGACTGCGGAAAGATCACTGATCTATTACATAAAGGAATTCAATTAAAAAATGCAGTGCTAAACTATAAAATCATGTTGACATAAAAGAAATGATTAGCTGCTCAAGTAAAACCAGTCCCAAATCTCACCTGGCTATACCGGTAGTATTGAAATGATGATTTATAGCATTGGTCCCACTGAAACTGAATACATTTCTGGCTACTGTAGAAGAAGTCAAATGTGACATATAGATCTTTCTTCATATTTACTGTACGATAAATAGAAAACAGTGGCATACAATCACTCAGAGATGATTGATTTTCTAAAGGTTCCCTGTCTTCCCTGTCTTCAAGGCATTTTAAAAAACATAGAAAAAAACACTTGAACGATAAACTAGAAATCTGGTGTTTTAGAATTATTTTGAAGGAGCCAAACCTCCGCAACTGCCATTATCTGCCTTTATAATCTGTGATCGATGTATCATGGTACGGGGTCACTGCTGACAGACACAGGTGGAGTTCCTGGCTAAGTTATAATAAAGAAATGATTGGTGTGTAGCCATACAAGTAGAGAGTCTCACCAGTTTACACATGGAGTCTGTACAAATGTCCACAGACCTACAGCTCAAGGTGTAATTATCAGGCCAAGGAAAGGAAACAGCAGATCCCATGGACAAGCAAATCAATGGCAAGTTTTATATAGACAAAAAGCCTTACGCGTTTCATGCACTTTGGGACTTAACCATAAGCTAGTTGCTGGCTAAGTTGTGCAGGCCTCCAGGAACACCACCTTCAGTCTGAGTGCCTATGTTTTTTTCTAGTACATATTTGCCTGTCTCCTCATCAGCAGGTGACTCATGATAATTTAAACCAAGTGTCTCCCATGGAAAGCGAGTGGCTAGGATAATGCATTAGATACACAGTAGGGCAGTGGTCCCAAACTGTAGGGTTGGCCTGTAGGGTTGGCCTGTGGGGCCAGGAGCTGTGTTTGTGGGTGTCATTCTGAAAGCTTATATAACCCCTATTTGGATGAATTAGGCAACTAGTGTGGTAGAGCATGGGCTACACATGACCCTCTTTCACCAGGATGGGCTTTCACTAAATGGAAAGAACATGTGCTGATGTTGTTAAACTGTAAACTGTAAAAAAAAAAAAAATAGAGTTGGATGCCAGGGATCCTTTGCAAAACAGTAGAACAGGCTTTATTCATAAAGCCCAACAGGGTTATAATACTCACACATGAGGTAATCAAAGCACATTCTCCAAGTACATTCACAGGTGTAGCAGACACAGCATTTAAAGACACCACTGAAGGAATAGCCAGGGGAGTTGAGAAGATCACCTTCCAGGGTGTCAGTAGCTCATGTGGCCTGGATCCCCTACAGCAGACTTGGAACAGGGATAGAACAATACTGTGGTCCCTTCACTACAGGCAAAGCAAAGCCTGGGGGAGAGCAACTCCCTTCTACCCTCCTTGGTGGAGCTTGAGCTGCTCTTTATAACTAAGCCTCATTGTCTCACTCTCTCTATGGAGTGCTATAACAGGAGCTACACTACACACTGACTTCACCTCATTCACTGTGTCACTGTACCCCGACTTCACTAAAGGGGTTGTCCCTTTAGGGCCTAACACTTCTGGGGCCTTGTTGACTCCAGGCTCAATGGACACCTCCACCCAGATCAACTGCTGCAGCCAAAGAGGAAGGACCTCCCCCCTGCAAAGCACTTTGTTATAGTGATGCAGGAAGTGGTCACCACCTAGGGCCAATGAAAAAGGTATGCAAATAATGTATTATATGTTACATGGGGTTTAACCTAGCAACAGGGAAAGGTGACACTGGCAGGGAATGAAGGGCCATTACACTTATGGGTCCCTAAATTTATTTGGGTGAGATGAAAGATATTCTTCAAACAGTGGTTGACTTGCAGTTTTCCTATATTTGTCACCTCGTCTTTCAGTCTAAATAATATAAAATACCTCTGGTTCAATTTAAGGAGAAAAAGCAAAATCAGTATTGCAAAATCCCAGACAAAAATAATAACAAAAGGTGATACTTTCAAACACATTTGAGTGCTAATATCAGAGGATGAGGGCTTTTCGTGTTTTTGTTCTCACCAAGGATGCTTCCCAAATAAAGTTTCCCAGTCGGTATGGATCATCCAACAGGGGGATTGTTGGCTGCTCTTTCTTGAAATGTTGACAATTCTCAAAGAAAAACAAATAATGAATCTCATCATCTTAAATGAAACCATAGTAATAAGTGGGCCAGCTGCTGTGCAAACTACAGACTGGATGAAAGACTCTGGATTCAACTGACCTTAAAGGCCTTTTGAAAATGTCACTGTTAATATGCAAAATCTTGCCGCTCATGTCCAAAGACAGGGATGAAGAAAATAACTCTGTGTGAATTAAAAGCAAGTGCCAACTTAATGAATAGAGAGGCACGATGGATTTCTTATTAAATTATCAGTGACCTGAGATACCAGATAAAATATGGTTATTGTGGTATTGAGTCAGCCTCTTAGGGGCAGCTTTACTAAGGTTAGAGTGAATTTTTGAAGTTAAAAAAGTTCGAATTTCGAAGTAATTTTTTGGATACTTCGACCATCGAATAGGCTACTACGACTTTGACTTTGATTCGAAGTAAAAACGTTCGAATATTCGACCATTCATAATCGAAGTACTGTCTTTATAAAAAAAACGTCAACTTCAATACTTCGCCAAATAAAATCTGCTGAAGTCCTATGTTAGCCTATGGGGACATTCTAGACCATTTTTCTAACATCGAAGTAAAATCGTTCGATCGTACTCTAAAATCGCTTGAATCGAAATTCAGTGAAAAATACTTCCACTTCGATATTCGAAGTCGAAGTATTTCAATTCGAGGGTCGACTTTTGAAGTATTTATCACTTCAATATTCGACCCTTGATAAATCTGCCCTTTAGGAGATTATTTCCAATAATTGTTGATAAATTTGTCCGACCAAATCCATGCGGATTTTTCTCCTTTTTTATCAATCAATTTTTTTCCCCATTTATCAATCTATTTTTCCGAAAATTTGCCCTGCAGGAACAAACTAGATAAAAACTTGAAAAAAATTTGAATTGTATGAATTTTTCAGGTTTGATGCCCAAAAACTCAGATTTTTCAGATTTTTGGCAAAATAACACTAAATTTAGATTGTTGCACAAATCCCAGAGCAGATCAGGATATCTTCGGGATTTTTCCATTGATTTCTACATGAACCTCAAAAAACCTAAATTTTTTGGCATTTGTACTTTGATAAATAACCCCCTTACAGTAGATGTATCATATCTTTTTCATGACATAAACAATGTGACGGGAAGTCCACTACCTGAATAAACAGAACAATGCTTGTTGAACTATTTTGGTTCAAGTCCTAATTTAAGGTTCCAAGCTTGTGCAGGCCATGACACGGTTACATATACAGTATATCTCAACGTTCTTGTATCAGCCATCCAGTCATCGTCCCCAGAGATTCTAGGGCCCTAAATAAGTGTTGGCCACGAATGCCACATTTACTTAACTACAAGCTGAGCTTAGTGACTTGCATAATCAATGGCATATACAGTAGACATCGATGACTCTCTATTATATGCACTAAAAAGTTATATTATTACATTATTAACTAACAAGCTATTATCTGAAACTGGATTCAGAATTATGTCATGGGCAGTACATGGGGTACAGGACAGGCACTTGCATGTCATTGGATAGGTTACAAGATTATTCTTAGGCAATGAACAAGACGGGACAACTAGATCTGTCTTTAGGGAATTTAAATGGAGGAATGTAGGGTTGCCACCTTTTCATATAGGTGAATCCAGGCAAGAGGCGGGACGGGTGGACCCTTCCAAAAACTGGGCTGTCCGGGTTAAAACCAAAGAGGTGGCAACCCTAGTGGAAAGTAGGGGGAAGTAGATATAACTGGGAAATATTGTCACAGTAGAGAAAGACTTCAACAGTAAAGCAAGATGGCACCGTTAACCTGTTATATCATTGTTGCCCAACCTACAGCTCTTCATTTCAGTTTGGTGTTTTGGAACTGTGTATAAAGAAAAGGGCAGAATTAATTCATATAAATGGGCCTCGCAAATGAATTTTGTTTTTGGACACTCTTAGTAAAAACTCCAGTCCTGCATTCTTCTACTGTCTTGTCTATCATGTGGTTTAGTCTTACAATTCTTTAACAAAACTAGGCCATATCCTGCAAAAATGGCTTTATACTACAAGCAAAACAAATGTAGTCAGATGTGTTAGAAAGTAGCTGAAACACATCATAAAGATTCTTGTTTTATATATAAATCTGATATTAGAAAATTCCCTTTATGGCGGGGCAATTAAGCGTTTGGTAATCCAATTCATTTAAATTTACGAGGTGAAGAGCCGACCAGTAAAAATCACTAATACTGAGCAAAATGCTTTAAAAATAACCTGCCTTTGACAACACTGTAAAAATTGATATAATAGAAACCACCTGGAGAAGAGGCTCATGAAAAAAAAACTGAACGTCAAGAAAATATTGAAAATAATGCAGAACAAGACAAACGACAGGGATAAGGTTGGCGAAATCTATCCCACATGTAAGGGATATGCTGGGCTGAACTGCAAATACATTTTTTTTTTCCAAACAGAAACATCCAAAAGTGAACAGAATTTAACCTGCAACTTGCAATTCTGATCTTTTAAGAAACCGGTTATCTAGAAAGCTACAAAGTATAGGAAGGCCACCTCCCACAGACTCCATTTTAAACAAACAATTAAAATTTTTACAAATGATTTCCTTTTTCTCTGTAATTATAAAACAATACCTTGTACCTGATCCAAACTAAGATATTGTATATAATACCTGTATTTATATTTAATTAATCCTTATTGGATACAAAACATTCCTGATCAGTTTGATTACATTTTAAATTATTTTTTAGCATGAACATCCAAATTATGGAAAGACCTTTTATAAGGAAAACCCCAGGTCCCGAGCTGGGTAACAGATCCCTTACCTGTATGTGTGTGTCTCTGGGAGAGGAAAAGGTTGAGGCTCAAACAGTAGTATATTTTAGACCAGCCCAGAAATACTGTAACATTAATATTTATTGATAGATAATTTTGCCACTAGGTAGAACATGCAGAATAAACAATTAGAACTGGGAATTTCTCTTCTAAAATCTTTGGAAAATGGAATTGCTGCAAAGGTTCCAAACACTACAAAACCAGCCTTGGCAAATATCACCTTTATAGATTGGTTCAACTGACCAGATTGGGTTCTGTTTGTTGGAGACTGCAAGAAAAATGGAAGCAAATAATTGGTTACTGATTTATGGAATACATTGCCTAGAGGGACATAACTGTAGAGACCCTGCGGCTGCAACGGGCCCAGGAGGTATAGGGGCCCCATTAGACCCTAATCCATATACAATTTCAATAAATATTGGTAAAACAGGTCAATTTCTAGACTTGTTGGTGGCCTGAAAAATAATTTGCTGTGGGGCCCAGTAATATCTGGTTACGCCACTTATTGCCTCATTATTACTCAAAGGGCAAGGCAAGTCAAATTCACTAAATTCACTGGAGTGTGCCAGTTTGTTAGGCACCCCCTGTGAGTATAATTGCTAACCGTGGACCTTCCTGGGGAACCTTCAATAAGAACTTATGTGGCAGCCAATTTCCCAATATACTTGGTTCCACTCATTTGTTGCAGCAGTGAAACAGGTAATTGGTAAATTGCTGAAAAATGGAGGCTCCGGAACTCGGACAAAGATATTTTTTTTAGGCCAGTGTATTTTTCAGAGACAAGGAGCACTGGACCAGAGTCAAAGGTTAGAGATAATATTCAAATGTGATTACCTAACTAATTGGCACTAATAATAAGCAGGTCAGACATTTTTCATCTTAAACCAGACCCTAATCTGCTTCTTGCCAACTCACATCCAACCCAGGCCAAAGAGCTCTTTTACTGCAACCCACTGACACAACTCTCCTGTGATAGATACAGCACGTAGGATCCACCACCATAAGGGAGGATTCATCATTATCAAAGTTAAGGGCCATGCTTGAAGTTTGACTGCCACCCCACTAAATCTGGGACTCAACCTCTTGGCCCAAACCTGCCCAACATGCAGGTTCTACCATTTTGGGTTAATCCTGTCATCACTGATGGGCACCCCCTAACAAATATGACTTTTAGAAATCTAAAGAATAAGAAATGAAAACCTTTCATTATTTGAAGTGGTGTTTGGGGGCATTCTTGGCTTCACACTCTAATAAGAAAATCAAATTAGTAATTTACACTTTTGCTCTGGAATGATCTCAGTGCAGAAGTAAAGGCTGAAAGAAGCCAGCGTTGGATCAGATACAAGGAATAATATTTCTAGTACAAGTGATTTCTGAATAATTTATTACTTTGGTACTCCGTGGAATTCCCGAGTCTGAGTAAGGGATAAAACATCTGGTTGTGTTTAGCTGGCTGTACTTCCTAAATCATATTAAGAACAGAGGCGAACCTTCCTACTATTATTTGTCTTTATTTATTCACATAGAAATTGTTATCGTTCGCTGTTTATAAATCAATACTAAAGTCTACTTATACTTCATTTACAAATCCCATCTGCCTAGACTGACCCAAGAAACATTTGTTGAAATGTGGCATTTTCAGAAACTAAAGCCTAAACCTTACTGATCAGTATTGCCTATCTTAAGGTATTACATTTCTTGGGCACAGTTACTGTATGTATATCTCTGGGCACTACCTATTTACCAAGGATCAACTTTGTACTAATGGTTAATTCCCCACTTGCCAAAAAAGTCAACCAAACCCTATTGTGATGTCACACCACGGATACTTGCTTCCAGTTGGAAGGGAAAACTGACTGTCGTTTTAAGAAAGATCAAAATAAAGCATTTATTCTAGAAGCTTCAGTTGTAGGGAATCCCTTTACTCAATGGGATGATTTGACATGCCTTTTAAAAGGTAACCTCCTCTATATTGGAGCAGCATTGGATTGAGGAGCACATCTTTGATTTTTTTACTGCTGTAAAAATAATTCTGATTGGGCCACCTCTTGTTATATATATGCTAAATGGTGGCTCATACAGTATGTTTAGAAGTACTTTTTTTGTAAGCTCCAGTAAGGTGACTACATGTGTCAGAACTATATAAATAAAGAACAATATATGAGACCTTGCATGGTCTAGAGCCGTGATCCCCAACCAGTAGCAACATGTTGCTCCCCAATCCCTTGGATGTTACATAGTTACATAGTTAAATTGGGTTGAAAAAAGACAAAGTCCATCAAGTTCAACCCCTCCAAATGAAAACCCAGCATCCCTACACACACCCCTCCCTACTTTTAATTAAAATTCTATATACCCATACCTATATTAACTATAGAGTTTAGTATCACAATAGCCTTTAATATTATGTCTGTCCAAAAAATCATCCAAGCCATTCTTAAAGGCATTAACTGAATCAGCCATCACAACATCACCCGGCAGTGCATTCCACAACCTCACTGTCCTGACTGTGAAGAACCCTCTACGTTGCTTCAAATGAAAGTTCTTTTCTTCTAGTCTAAAGGGGTGGCCTCTGGTACGGTGATCCACTTTATGGGTAAAAAGGTCCCCTGCCATTTGTCTATAATGTCCTCTAATGTACTTGTAAAGTGTAATCATGTCCCCTCGCAAGCGCCTTTTTTCCAGAGAAAACAACCCCAACCTTGACAGTCTACCCTCATAATTTAAGTCTTCCGTCCCTCTAACCAATTTAGTTGCACGTCTCTGCACTCTCTCCAGCTCATTTATATCCCTCTTAAGGACTGGAGTCCAAAACTGAACTGCATACTCCAGATGAGGCCTTACCAGGGACCTATAAAGAGGCATAATTATGTTTTCATCCCTTGAGTTAATGCCCTTTTTTATGCAAGACAGAACTTTATTTGCTTTAGTAGCCACAGAATGACACTGCCCAGAATTAGACAACGTGTTATCTACAAAGACCCCTAGATCCTTTTCATTTAAGGAAACTCCCAACACATTGCCATTTAGTGTATAACTTGCATTTATATTATTTTTGCCAAAGTGCATAACCTGCATTTATCAACATTGAACCTCATTTTCCAGTTTGCTGCCCAGTTTTCCAGTTTAGACAGATCACTTTGCAAAGTGGCAGCATCCTGCATGGAACCTATAGTTCTGCACAATTTAGTATCATCTGCAAAAATAGAAACAGTACTTTCAATGCCCACCTCCAGGTCATTAATAAACAAGTTGAAAAGCAAGGGACCTAGTACAGAGCCCTGCGGTACTCCACTAACAACACTGCTCCAAGTGGCCTCAAAACAGTTGCTTAATTTTGAATTCCAGGCTTGGAGGCAAGTTTTAATTGTATAAAAACCAGATATACTTCTCAACAGAGCCTCCTGTAGGCTGCCAGTTCACATAGTAGCTACCAATAGTCAATCAAAACCTTTATTTCGCACCCCAGGAATATTTTTCATGCTTGTGTTGCTCCCCAAAGCCTTTTACATCTGAATGTTGCTCATGGGTGAAAAAGGTTGGGGATGCCCGGTCTAGACTATAGTCTCTTCTTTGGAAAAATATCCCTATTGAGACCTGAAGATCAAAACTGCCCTATATATATATATATATTTATAGTAAACAGGACCTTATTTGTGCTTTGTAAAGGGGTAGAATTACTTTCTCCTCCCTGTGAATCTATACCCTTTTTAATACAAGACAGTACCTTGTTGTCTTTCCATGCTGACACATGAAAGTCCCACTGCTCTAAACTGTTCCCTGTGGAAGAGAGGTTGCCCGATTGGCCCAGGGACAGGGATAAGGTGACTATTTCCTGACAGTAGTTTATTTAATGGGAGGGAGAACATGGCTCTTCCTCTTTGGACACTCCAGGAGATGAGTGGATGTACCGGAGAACAAGAGGCAGGAGCCTGGGGGCAGAAGTATCAAGATGCGCCCTAAGAATCAAAGCCTTAGTGAAGTTGGAGATGAAGGATCCCCACCAATGAGGATCAGTTAGTAACAGCCTATGAGCTATCATAATACATTACAGGAGTGTAAAATAGTAAAATAGCTAGAGCTATTTTATGTTAATCAAGTTCTTGGATAAAAACTAAAAAAATTGTACAAGACAAAATAAAGGGCACAAGTGTTTTTTTATCCAAGAACCAGTTGAAATATATCAATCTCCCTCCAGAGACCAGACACTTCTTGTGAAGGGTCATCTAAGGGAGAGAGTTAAAATGACAGAGTTTAAATTGATTGGTCAGGCGGTAATGTAAGGAACGCATTTACCCCCACCCCCTTTCTACCTGTTACAACTCTGTAATAAATATCATGCATGGTTTCATATTTGTCCTGAGTGATGTCACAATCTGCATGTATACCAACATGCTTAAAGAAATGTTTAGTTATTACGTGTTCATCATGGCATTCTATTCTGCAATATACTAAGTTACAATGTGAGTTACCATGAAATACAAGCATGCATTCAAAGGATGTATGTTCAGCATAGTATTATATTTGTCCTGAGTGATGTCACAATCTGCATGTATACCAACATGCTTAAAGAAATGTTTAGTCATCATGTGTTCATCATGGCATTCTATTCTGCAATATACTAAGTTACAATGTGAGTTACCATGAAATACAACGATGTATGTTCAGCATAGTATTATATTTGTCCTGAGTGATGTCACAATCTGTATGCCAACAAGCTTAGAGAAATGTTTAGTCGTTATATATTCATAATGTCATTCTATTCTGCATTATGCCATGGTACAATGTGAGTTACAAGTGTCACACAGTGTAAAAAAGCAGGATTGGGTATTGAGGGCACTGCCGTTTGGACAATGGGAGAATAACGAAAAAAGACGTCACTGTATGCACCCAAGATACAAGAAGTGTAGGCTGAAGTGTTTCTCAGAAATAATGACATAGAAATGAGCAATGTTGCTACATGTTGCCGCATACTGATGTCCAGTTTCTAACAAAGCGAAACTTGGCTGTAAGACTGATGGACACGTTGTTTCTTATTACAGGAAGGAGTAAAGTGGCTTGTCCTTTCCTTGTGTTTAGCGGCCATGTACATTGCGTATAAAGTCCTCACATTATTATTATATTTTATTTATACAATGCCAGCATGGTCTACAGTGCAGCATTGACATCAAAGCTTGTTTATAATGTGAAGCTCAGTTTCCATAGGAGCCATTTAAATTCCCTACACGAAAAGGGCAACGACAGGGCTCCACATCGTGTGTCATTTAGTGCTCACCCTAATGTGCTAGTTAGGGGGCACAATTTAATTTTTTCTTTATTTGTCCTTTAATCTTTGCTATTTTCAATTTATTTATCATAAATTTTCTTTGTACAGGTATGGGACCTGTTATCCAGAATGCTCAGGACCTGGGGTTTTCCGGATAACAGATCTTTTCGTAATTTGGCTCTTCATACCTTAGGTCTACTAGAAAATCATATAAACATGAAATAAACCCAATAGGCTGGTTTTGCTTCCAATAAGGATTAATTATATCTTAGTTGGGATCAAGTTCAATAATGGTTTATTATTATAGAGAAAAAGGAAATCATTTTTAAAAATTTAGATTATTTGGATAAAATGGCATGTATGGGAGAGGGCCTTTCCATAATTTGGCTAACGGGTTTCCAGATAATGGATCCCCTACCTGTATTATGTATTGAACATTATTGATGAATTCACTAGTAAATTAAAGTATTACATATACATTATTAATTAAATGTATTGAATGAATACATCATCAATTGTTATTATTTAACTTGTTAATTAGGTATTATTAATGATTACATGAAATTCTGATTTAGAGAATTCTTAGTGAATTAATTGTACAGTGTATCTTGTATTGAACATTAGTGGGTTATTTATCAAAGTCAGAATCCAAACTCAAAAATTGTTTTTTTAACAATAAAATCCGAATTTTTGTGGGGAAAAAAAACTTTTTGAGATTTATTATACCCAGAGGATGGAAAAGTCAGGATCTGACAATTCAGCATTTCAGACCTACCAATATTGTATATAAATCAATGGGAGAGGTCCCTATCCTAGTTGGAAGTTTCTGTGGTCTGTGGTGGAATTGACCCAAAAATCTGACTATTTCTGGATTTTCGGGCAAAAATCTGAAAAAAACGTTTGATTTGGATGTTCGTTTGATTTTATGGAGTTTTTGCCCAATCTGATTAAATTGTGCTCTTTTTAATAATAATAAATAAGGTCATATCGTGGATTCTAGTTTGCTCTGATAAATAAAAAATTCCAGCTATATTACTAACGATGACTGATTATTTTAATATTGGAGTTGGAGTTTTTCATTAAAGTTGCTTGCATGGATCATATTTATTTCCTTATTTATTTCGAAACTGGTTATAATGAATATTTTAATGAATATTTTGATAGATATTTTAGAATATTCTAGATAAATGGTAATACATGTGATGGACAAAAAACACAAAATAATTTTGTTAAAAACTCAATATAATCTGTTTACTCACTCAAGGTCAATGTAACTCAGTGCCAACATCTTCCTCCATTACTATTGTCTATAGTGGGCGTCCCCAACCTTTTTAACTTGTGAGCAACATTCAGATGTACAAAGAGTTGGGGAGCAATGAAAGCATGAAAAAATGTTCCTGGGTGGTGCAAAATAAGTGATTGGCTATTGGTAGCCTCTATAAGGACTGGCAGCCTACAGGAGGTTCTGTTTGACAGTACAACTGGTTTTATACAACCAAAACTTGCCTCCAAACCATGAATTTAAAAATAAGCAACAGCTTTGAGGCCACCAGGAGCAACATCCAAGGAGTTGTAGAGCAACATGTCACTGCCAAGCCATTGGTTGGGGATCACTGGTCTATATGAATAATGGGGTTTGCAGTTCAGTGCTTGTAGAGACCAAGTATGACCTTTTTTGCCCAGAAAAACAGCGGAGACCCATTAATCTCGTCATTGCACCTTTTTAAAAAAAGAAGAAATGGTAGAGTGTTGGCCAAGTTGAATTTTATGGAAGGTTGGAAAGAGATAAGCTTACCAGAAACTTACTTATATCTGAGCCACTATATTGCCTGTGATTAAAACAATCAGGCCAGGTTTATTGAAGTGATCCCAGGCATTTGCTATATAGGCCATGAACAGTTTATGTTATGAACAGTACTTTGTATCAATCAAGATCTCAATGAGAAGTCTTTATTGAAATGTCGTTGCACTAATTATCCAAACAACGATTGCCAAGAATCCATGTCCTCAGCCTAAATGATTCCAAGAGCAGTTGTGATAGATATTAGTATGTATAGGTGCCAAAGTACAACCACTGCAGATTAAGCCCTACTCTCACAACAAGATCATGGAGACAGTGCCAAATGTTATAGGTCTTAGATATGTTTATGGTGGAAATAGTAAAACATTGATAGGAATTGACCCAGGCTGGTGACCACTTGGGTCAGGTTACAACTGAAGAGCTTCTGGTGCTCTGATGGGCCTGTCTGACCCTGGATAAAGTAATTTTGCAACCAGATGTTTTGGTGGAGTGAATTTTTTTTTTAAGATTCCCAATATTCAAGTCATAGAGCAATGGTTGCCATACTATGGAACTGGCCCACTTGGGGAGATTTAGAGCCCTGTCTGAAGGAAAGGCAGCATGAGGACCAGTTAGGGACATATTTGGCTACAATGCTCACCTCCTGATCCCATAAGAAGGTCAGATATCTTGGTTGATCACTTATTTGATGTCCTATATATATATTAATGGAACTATGGCAGATACACCAATGTTTTCATATACCTTAACCTTGTTATGAACCAGGTGGGGGGTGCATGGTCAAACGTTGGGCCTCCAAGGTATTTCTAAACTACTGCCAGAGACTCACGAGTACCTCATTCCAGTTATGATGAAAATGTAATTTATTCTCAGAATTCTATAATTAGAATGCAGAAATAAGAAAATTTGCCAATCCTGGCCCTAGGCGTGTGCCTCTTTTGCATTCCCTTCATTCTGTGCCTAGCCTCAAGGGCAAATAACTGAAAAAAATGTAATCTGCAAAATGTAAAGTTGCACATGCTGAGGAAAGTATTATTAAATGCTTCCTTTATATCACAGAGCAGCAGTTTTATCTTGCTTTATGGCTGAGCGTATACCAATCTTTGTATCAGAATCTGTCTGAATAACTGAGATAAATAATCTTAGCAAAATATATATACAAATTTACAAATATATATAGAAATTGTATTGTATATGGGCCCATTGCATGTCTTCTTTTGGTTGGCTCTTAAAGGTACCAGCAAAGGTTTTTTTGCTGCTCCTGGTAACCTGCTGGACACTGCCACCCAGGGCCGCCATCAGGGGGGGAAAGGGTCCCAGGCATGAAGGGGGCCCGGCAGTGATGCACTGAAGCCTGCGGCTATTTCTGAGGTCCCGAACAGCCGAAATGTGGAAGTGCCGAAGAGCCGAAGCCACGAAAACAGCCGAAGCCGAAGTCCAAAGTGGCGAAAAGAACCAAAGTCACGAAAACAGCCGAAATTGAAGTCCTGAAATGGCGAAAAGACCCAAAGTCACGAAAGAGGCTGAAGTTGAAGTCCTGAAGCCATGAATTTAACTTGAATTTCTACTGAACACCAATGTGTGTGTGTTTTTTTTTTAATCCCCTGGCCTCCAATGTATTATTTAATATCCTATAGGCCCCTGCCACCGTTTTTTTAAATAAAAAATTTTGAGGGCCCCAATTTTTTTTAACTTGTAAGGGGGGCCCTGGGGCCTTTTTTTTTTTTAAAATTTGGGGCCCCATTTTTTTTAACTTGTAAGGGGGGCTCTGGCACCAATGCTTTTTTAAAAAATGTTTTTTTTTAAACTTTTAAGGGGGCCCTGACCATCAATAGCTTTTTATAACTTGTGTGTTTGGGGGGGGTTACTTTTTTAGCGCTGATGTCTGTGTGGTCTTTTAACTGTGATGTGGGCAGGATATGGGGCGGGGCTTGGGCACCAGTGTGGGCAGGGCCCAAGGGGCCACGAAAATTTTGATTATGATTTCTAATGGTGGCCCTGCTGCCACCTGAGGTAAATTTTTCAACTTGCCTCATTGGCCCATCGTCCCTGTATATAGGTATTTTATTCAATTACATAAGTATTGTATTCACTTAATTGCATTCCAAAGGTTCTGTAGCCCTAGAACAGGAATGAGCTAGACCTTCAAAGTTGTCCCCAGCAGCTCCCCATCTTAGCTATTGTTCGGCCATCTTGTGCGTGTCAGTGGCACTGCACATGCTCAGTGAGCTCTGGGCTGAGAAGCTAAGCTTAGGGGTTGTGGGAAATCATCAAGGAAAAAGTGAGATTCATCTGTCATAGATGTTACAGGTTTGCTGATTATTAAATTCTGATGCTAATTGCACTGGTTTCTGTGCTGCCATGTAGTAATTATCTGTATTAATTACTAATCAGCCTTATATTGTGACATTTCTATTCTATGTGTACTGTATATTGTGAGTGGGTCCCTAAGCTCAGTAAGTGACAGCAGCACAGAGCATGTGCAGTGAATCAGCAGAAAAGAAGATGGGGAGCTACTGGGGCATCTTTGGAGACACAGATCTTTACTGCTAAAGGGCTGTGGTTGCCTTGGGTTGGTACAGAAGCACAAAACATCATGTACGAAATTTCTACCTTAACTCTTTATTGAGCTTTAACTCTTTTGCACTTAGAAATATGAAAACCTTTTTTTCCCCCTGCGCAGCTGCTTATGCAGTTTCCAAGGATGACCTGCTGTATCTACCAACTGTGCACGCAAAAAAGTCTATTTTGTCTAGTTAACCTTTAATACATCGAACACACAATAACAGCAATCCAAGTTATTTTGCTTTGCATCCAAAGAGAAAGAAAGAAAAAGAAAAACAGCCCTCGGTGTTATGAAATGAAGATGCCCCAGAGCGACGAATAGAGCGGCGTCTTTGATCCGTCAACAGGCGAGAGGCAAGATACACTTTTTAAAATAAAAACCTGGTGTTAAAAAACAGGAATGGGGAAAAAATGCATTCTGAAAGTTCATTAATGAATATTTCCTATTCATGTTGTTGGCTGTTTGCAGGACTAAATATGAAAAGAAGCTGCTTGAATGGCAACCAACGATTTGCTTTTTAAGCGTTTGGCTTTAACAATTCTTCATTGCCATAAATGTCCTCATCACAGCAAATTGACTTGATTAGAGTTGACTGGGCAGCACATTCGCTGACTTTTGAAATGCCAAACAAATTCATTTGAGAGAACAGAAACATAGCACTGATCTGACCAGTTGGCTCATGGACTCATCAGTTGGTTGGTCAAAAGACATAGAGGGTCTACAGAGTTCTGTCTCAGCTTTGATACCCTAGATGTGTTCTTCTAGGTCATGAGTCAGACTTGTCTTTAGCTTTTGGTTGATGAGCTGTTGGATGTGTTCATAGACCAAGTAATTGTGTAGGCAAGTCAACAAGGGGTTTGTATGTCACAATGGGGGACAGCTTTACCGATACCCAGTATAACCAGTTTACTTTTTGTAAGGACTTGGGGGACCTGTAAAACTGTACAGTAAACTGAAGTAAGAAGGACTTTTAGGGGCCGATTCACTAACTTCGAGTGAAGGATTCGAAGTAAAAATACATAGAATTTCGAAGTGTTTTTTGGGCTACTTCGACCATCGAATGGGCTACTACGACTCGAAGGATTCGAACTAAAAATCATTCGACTATTCGACCATTCGATAGTCGAAGTACTGTCTCTTTAAGAAAAAACTTCGACCCCCTAGTTTGCCATCTAAAAGCTACCGAAGTCAATGTTAACCTATGGGGAAGGTCCCCATAGGCGTGCCTATGTTTTTTTGATCGAAGGATATTCCTTCGATCGTTGGATTTAAATCCTTCGAATCGTTTGTTTCAAAGGATTTTATCGTTCGATCGAAGGAATAATCTTTCGATCGCACTATTTGCTCTAAAATCCTTAGACTTCGATATTCGAAGTCGAAGGATTTTAATTCCCAGTCGAATATCGAGGGTTAATTAACCCTCGATATTCGACCCTTGGTGAATCGGCCCCTAAATGTAGAAGCAAAAAGCTTTTGTAAGCCATCACCAAAAGTAGTTTGTTTAAAAATAGATTGTCCAAAGTCCTTTCAGTTTTACTTTGACCCGACCTATAAAAAAATTACCCGAGTTACCCCAAGAGTATATACATTATGACCTCCAGATAATTAAGCGAGTCAGCGCTAAAGAAGGTCAGGAGCAATTCATGCATTGTGTAGGAGATGAAAAGTATGGAAACAAAATAAATAAAACAATAAAGTATAGTATTTTTTTATTCATGTAGTTCAACAACACCATACATCCTTGGAATACTCCGGGTTTTTAGCTGTAAAGACCAAGGCCAGAATTGTACTTAAAGGAGAACTAAAGTATAACTAAAGAAGTAGGTAGAAATATTGTACATTATATTTTGTGCTTCTGTACCAGCCCAAGGCAACCACAGCCCTTTAGCAGTAAAGATCTGTGTCTCCAAAGATGCCCCAGTAGCTCCCCATCTTCTTTTCTGCTGATTCACTGCACATGCTCTGTGCTGCTGTCACTTACTGAGCTTAGGGACCCACTCACAATATACAGTACAATTTATGACACCCTATGGAAAATAACCAAGTCAGGCAGATTTTGGCAGTAAATGTAGCTCTCCTCTAACATGTTATTATTACATGTGTATTTGTAATGTAGTACAATTCCACTTCACCGCACTATGAACAAGACTGTTGTATGAGTTAATGACACTAATCATCATGTCTACAAAAGTGACACAATACATTAGCCATGAATGGCCATACATAGACGTTCCATTTAACCATCACCCCTCGGCGCAGGAATGGATCATTCTCAGAGCTCATTACTACCCGCAGTACATGTTATATTGTCATGAAATGATTAGAAGAAGCGAGTGATGCCCTTTACAACATTAGCTGTAGTTAAGTCGTGGTCATGTTGTGTGTTTATTGGCAGAAGAAATAATTGACCACTTATTCGGCACAGATCATCTCTGCTAAAGAGCTGTGTTTGCCTTGGGTTAGTACAGAAACCTGAAACATAACCTGAATTATTACTAGCTTAATTCTTTGTTCAGTTTTAGATCTCCTCTGTCTCTAACAATAGATGGAGACACATTGCTTCGTGATTATGAACTATTACATATATCTGTAAAGAGGAGAGATAAACACTTTCTCTTTTCTCTTACAAAGCTCTTCCCTTTTCCTTCCTTCTCTCCGAGCCCACCCGTCTTGTGCATGTGCCGTTCCCTAATAAATCTTATTCCGTCATTTGCAGCAGAGATAACACAAACCGTATCTGAGGCTCCAAGGAAACGTTAGCCAAGCTCTCTGGGGTTTTGTTTGTTCTTCTTGAACTTGTGATGTGATAATGCACTTGTTTAAACATGAAATTAAATGGTGGCTGCCAAGGTGCTTCTTTATGCCCAGACAAAGAGTTGGAACACTTTCTTAAAGGGTATGTAAAGGCAAAAAAATAAAATCCCATTTTTACTCCCATCCCATAATTAAAAAATGTGTACCGTTTTTATAAGAAACCTGACTGTATGCAGTGAAATTCTCCCTTCATTTACTGCTGGGGATAGGAATTGTCAGACGGTCCCTAACTGCTCTGCAGGGAAACAATCATACTTATGAACAGCAGGGGGAGCCCCCGCCTTACTTCCCAGCCATGCAGAACTCAAGCAGCTTTGTTTGTTTCCCTGTAGAGCAGTCGGCGACTGTGTAGAGATTTATATTGGATTTTATTTTTGCCTTTACATCCCCTTTACTGTTTTCAACTCCAGCTGCAGGGACAAAGATCATGGAGCCAGATTTAAACAGATAAACTGGGATTCTATTTGGAGGATTATTTTGCTGCAGCCACTGGTTCTGCAGAGTTGGAGAAAGTTTGTATTAAACAATACAAAAACTATAAAATCCACATTAGATTACATGACAACACAGGACCCAGTGCAGTCTGCATATTCTTATTATTACTCAGTCTTGCAATAATGGCTTCTGGCAGATATTATTTGACTTGTGCTGTTTTGATCATTTATGACGATCCCTAAGCAGCCCAGACCACACTGAGCATGTGCACAGTCTTGGTCTTGCAAAGATGTATAACAAAGTTACAAGATGGTGACCCCCTGTGGCCAACTTTGAAAGCATAAATCATTTGTTTGATTAGGCTTGTGGTGCAGTAAGTTCATGTTTATGTTTAGTATACAAAATACAGCATTTCTAGCCTTGTTCTATTTTAGACTTTAGTTGCCCTTTAATAGGAAACTTTCCACAAGATTTATCTTCAGTTTCTCGTAAATACAAGAAGCATGTGAAATTAGGAAGGCAGTGTACTAAGTGCAAAACTATGGTAATTGCACCCTTTTTTGCACTTTGCACGCTGCCTTCTCTGACTTTAATGACCCCTATAGTGTTTAGGTCTCCACCCACATCAGCTACTCCATCCAAAATGTTTATGAGCAATTACATTCATATTCAATGTTTGGAAAGTTCAGCCTATAAAACATCAAGGGTTACTTTAAAGGTGCTGAGAACTGAGTATAGAAGAATGAATATCCAGTTCTACGAATCAAAGTCCACCAATTGACTCCAAATAGGTTCTAGGAGGTCCCCCATAGATGGCTAATGGTCGAAGTCGAATTTTTAAAGAGACAGTACACGATAAATTTCTAATTTTTTTTTCAAATTCAAATCGAATTGGTACTTTTCCCTAGTACTTGAAGTACACAAAAATTAGCTCAAAATTCAATTTTTTTTTTCATTTTTAATTTTCACTTTGACCTTTGATAAATCTGCCCCTTAATGATACTGTACATTGAGCAATAAAAAGTTTCTCAGTCCTCCAGTTTCCCAGTCTAACATTTCCTTTATATTAGGTTCGTTACTTGCTTTATGCTTTTATCCATTCTCTGTTAGGGCTTTCGGTTCCATAATTTCTACAGATCAGTGTTTCTGTTCAATCACTTCTAGTGAAGGCTGGCTTAATATATTGCTTTAAAAAAAGAAAACTATGGGGGGGGGGGGTTAGCCTCCGAGTGCTTTTGATAACTTTGAAAGGGCAACATTCTGATTCATAGTAATAATAATGAGCTGTGTAAACAACATTCTTTATATTTTCACTCCATTTATCAGGAATGTGCACTTGTACGAGTTAATAAAAGACATCCATTGCTCTTTTAGTTCCCCAGCAACAATTATTATTGCCACTTATTCATCTCCATGGACCTTATATGGTAAAAATAACCAAGATAACACAACACTTACTAGTGGAAAACAGAGTCTGACGTACAAACGGCTCATTGCTCTGGTTAAAGATGACATAGTAAGTGGCAAAGCGAGAGCTTCAGAGTCTGTTGAGTGGGAGATAAAAGAGCAATACAGATTCCAACATGCAGAACATAATGGATGATCACACGTGGGTTGGAAGGTTGGAAGTCGTTTTCCAAACTGTGAACAGGCGCCATTAAAGTGGTGGGTGCTTTGAAAGTCAATATCCTATTTTTACCATTTACAAACACAAAGCATGAAAACAGATGCACACGTGCCAGTCTATGGGCTTCCATTAGTCAAGAGATAAAGCGAATGAATCAGAAAGAGGTCATTAGAAATATCAATGATACTCTCTTGTTCTGTGACAGTACTGTACATGCCTCTGTCTAAAGACAAATAGGTAGTGATGGGTGAATTTATTATTTATTTATTTTTTTCCCGATTTAGACGTCAAAATTGCTGTTTCGTGAATATTCCGCCAGTTTCTCGAACTTTGCGGGAAATTCGCCAAATTCATGGTGAAGCAAAATAATCCAATTTTTTTTAAATGATTTCCTTTTCCTCTGTAATAATAAAACAATAGTTTGTACTTGATCCCAATTAAGATATAATTAATAATTATTGGAGGCAAAACCTATTGGGTTTATTTAATGTTTACAGGATTTTCTATTAGACTTAAGGTATAATGATCCAAATTACAGAAAGATCTGTAATCCAGAAAACCCCAGGTCCCAAGCATTCTGGATAACAGGTCCTATACCTGTACTACAAATGACATCAAACACACACACATACTGTATATGTGTTATTTATTTATTCTCTATATATTTATAGAGAATAAATACAGTGCTACGCAATATGTTGGCGCTATATAAATACATGTTAATAATAATAATAATAATATTTATATTACTTGTCTGCTTTTAATAATCCTTCCCTGGACCCATATCATAGAGTATTTTCTTGATCCTTAATAATGCATTAGGGATCTTGCAGCAAAACCTTGTTTAACCTTTTAAATCATGTTGTTGGTGGAAGGCACATAAATTATTTTTACTTGGAAGTACATAGATAATGATATAGCGGAACCTGATGGAACATTAAAAATACATTGGCTCATACCCTATTTCTCATTTATCTTATAATGCCTAGGAAATTGTGGGATTACCTTGTTATGGCATTGCTCTGAGTTATTTCTCATTTCAAATGATGGTTGTGCAAAAACTGTATTTGCAATAATTCAGATAGTTATCTAGTTCTTGGTGTCCCCAGTACATTTAGGGGGTTATTTATCAAAGTCTGAATGCCAAAAACTTGAAAAGTTTTTTTACTATAAAATCTGCATTTTTAGTGGAAAAAAAACCTCAGAGACTGCAAAAATGAAACCCCGAGACTGCAAAATGTCCATGTCCAAAATTCCGCATTTCTCACCTGCCGAGGTTGTATATAAGTCAATTGGAAAAGTCCCTATCCTATTTGGAAGTTTGTATATGTCCAAAGTACAGTAAATACTGCAGCTGCGGGTACAAATATACCAGCAAAACATTGCAGTAGCCACTGTGAATTTTGCTGCATGTCAAACTGAATACTTAGCTTGATGAGTGGATCCAACCGTGTCTCATATATTCAGAAATGTTCAGTGGTGTGTACCTGAATAGCTGAGATGCATATGCTCCCAGGTGGAGCATTTGCATCTGGGATGGGGCATTGCTTTTTTATTTTTATACGCAGGGGGGTTTATACTTTGGACATACATTTTCACCAGGAACGTTACAATTTGCAAAAAATTGCTAAAACTGATGGCAGCAATAGAGCAAGAAGGTGATTGATTTAAATCAGAAGAGATGGGCACGATGGTTTAAGTTCAGCAAAGTGAGTTGGGCAAGAAGCTGACAGTAGATGAAGATGGGAACAGTTGGGGAAGATGATAATGGTAGAGCAAGATGAGAAGAGTTGGGCAAGATAGTGACAGAGGAGCAAGGTGGGAACAGTTGGGCGAGATAGTGATGGAAGAGCAAGATGGTGATGGTAGAGAAACATGGGAACAGTTGGGTGAGATGGTGATGACAGAGAAACATGGGAATAGTTGGGCAAGATGGTGACCATAGAGAAAGATGGGAACAGTTGGAAAATATGGTGATGGTAGAGAAAGATAAGAACAGTTGGGCAAGATGGTGATGGTAGAGAAACATGGGAACAGTTGGGCAAGATGGTGACAGTAGAGAAAGATAAGAACAGTCGGGCGAGATTGTGACAGTAGAGAAAGATCGGAACAGTTGGGAAACATGATGATGGTAGAGAAATATGAGAACAGTTGGGCAAGATGGTGATGGTAGAGAAAGATAAGAACCGTTGGGTGAGATGGCGATGACAGAGAAAGATGAGAACAGTTAGGCAAGATGGTAGAGCAATATGGGAACAGTTGGGCGAGATGATGATGACAGAGAAACATGGGAACAGTTGGGTGAGATGGTGATGACAGAGAAACATGGGAACAGTTGGGCGAGATGGTGATGACAGAGAAACATGGGAACAGTTGGGCGAGATGGTGATGACAGAGAAACATGGGAACAGTTGGGCGAGATGATGATGACAGAGAAACATGGGAACAGTTGGGTGAGATGGTGATGACAGAGAAACATGGGAACAGTTGGGCGAGATGGTGATGGTAGAGAAAGATGGGAACAGCTGCGCGAGATGGTGATGGCTGAACAAGATGGGAATAGTAGGGCAAGATGGTGATGGCAAAGAAAGATAATGAAAGTTGCTCTACAATAAAAGCAGCAGAGCAATATCACTGAACAAACATGTTTTCTGGCTGTGCAACATATAGCACTTTAGCTTTAAACTGCAACTCCCAGACATCCCCAACACCCTTGGCTGCCAAGAATTTTACTAGTATTTAATCAGACCACAGGTTGGACAAATCTAAGATGCCATAATGACTGTTTGGCATTGGGTCCCTTCACAAATTAAGATGGTCCTTATATTCTGTGAACATGTTGCTACATTTCCAGAGTCCCAGTCGTTTCCCAGTGAATCACACCTTTAGAGAAAACATTTGCATATGAGAGAACAACACACCAAGTCCATATGATGGAGGAATTCAGAGAATTTCTGTACATGTGTTAGGACAGAATGAGTCAGAAAGTGCACACATGTGCAGCACTGATAAGAAATCTCCCTTTACATGCTGGGTGTGATCGGTATGATGGCTCTTATAGATTCTAAAGGCCTGTTAAGGGTATATGATGCTTCTGTTGTTGGTTGACGTCCTCTTTTATCCTCAATAACTTACTCCCAGAAGTAAAGAAAGTCATGTTTCAGCAACAGCCAGTGGGACAAATATAACATTCATAACACAGGCAAATAATCTTAAAATTGTACTCCACATTTTTAGTGGGATTTAAAGGGGCCTATCAACTGCTAGGCATCCCTTCTGGGCTTCTTTCTATCCCAATTAACTATTCTGTCTCTTACCAGCATATGATGTCAGTGAGCAGTCATGGAATTGATTTTGGCAATATTCTCTTTTCTATTTTGTAATTTTATAAAAGAACATTTTTGTCATTATAATGAAGCCTCTGGCCCTTAAGCTGCCGATTGAGGAGGATGAATCCCAATGAGAATGCTGTTAGTCCGAAGCTGGCAAGCTACCAACGCTTCCGTACTCTCCATTAATTCGCTCCTCTCGTTGAGTCAGACTCTTACAGAAACCATTGTTCGGGTGGCACGCAGCTTGGGCATTTATTTGACTTTGGAACTTTTTGTAATCAGTTTGAATGGCATCAGAAACAAGTGGGGCCTATTTCTCAAGCTGTGAAGTGATGCGTCCGGACAGAATAGGTTTTGTAACTTGCCTACCTGAGCCAAACAAAGATTTTCGCAAAAGCAAATGAATCATACTGTTAAGCTCCTGCTCATGTGTCCTTTTCAGTCTGGCCATTTATTTGTATTACTGCCTAAGATTTCTACCTTCCGAGCTCATGGAATAATCCTTTAAGTATTGAGGGAGGTAAAGACGGGGCCATAAGCCGCTGAATCATACTGATAAGAGGGTCATTGCATAATGAAAATATACATTCCTTGGTACTTAAAACAAGTCAGGAATTGAGTTACTTTTCCCTATAACTCAAAATGAAGAGACAGGTTGCATTGTAATACCCTATACCAACGTTATTTCAAGAAGGTGGCCTTAACCTTGTAGAGACTCTTTGTTATCCAACAGAGGGTCTATCAGTCTCAACTAGGGATGCACTGAATAAACTATTTTGGATTCGGCCGAAACCCTGAATCCTTCGTGAAAGATTTGGCCAAATACCAAACCGAATCCTAATTTGCATATTCAAATTAGGGTTGGGAATGGGAAAACATTATTACTTCTTTGTTGTAAGAAAACCTACCTGCCCTGGTGGTCTAGTAGGGCAGTGGGGACGCCCGCTGCGCCGCCATCAGCGGGGACGCCCGCCGCGTGGTCCTCTTCTGGCGCCATCTTGCCTGCCTTAGGGCGCGTGCGGCCAGCCAGAACATCTCGCCTTGCACCCCTCGTTAAGTCCAGGTGGCACCCAAGTAAGCTGAGGGCTCCTCCGGAAGCCCAACGGTGGTCACACTACTGGTGAAGCTGAGCCGAGACCAGGGTGCTTGGCATTTGTTCTGCGATCGGGTGCCGGCCGTGACACTTGTTTTGTGACAAAAAGTCAAGCGATTTCCCTCCTCGCCCCTAAATTGCATATGCAAATTAGGATTCAGTTCAGCCGGGCAGAAGGATTGGGCTGAATACGAATCCTGCTAAAAAAGGCTAAATCCTGGCCGAATTCCGAACCGGTGCATCCTTAGTCTCAACACATGGATACCATCCAAGTGGCCATACAAATTACGGTTACAAAGGTGAAGGATAAAATTTCTGTTAGGTCTGGTTCCTAGCAGAAGGATTTTTATTGGAAACTTATATTATATATGAATGTATGGTGGTTTATTTCTTTATGTGGAGGATAGGTCTCAGTATTCTCCACTTATGTATGGTTACAAAGAAGAAGGGTAAAAAGGTGATTCCTAGCAGAAGGCATATTGAAAATGCATATTAAATAAGAATTTATTGTGGTGTATTTATGTGGTGGATAGGTCTCAATATTCTTAACTAATGTATGGCTAACATCTTGTTGCTTCTTCTGAAACCACAGCTCTTCTTCATTTCTTCTTCTGTAAATGCACTGGCCAACTGGAAAACCTGCCCAATCTATAAACTGACCAATATTCATGTTGATATTATCTAAATCAATTCCAATAAGGTGCACTGAATTATTTACTTGTTCCATGGTCCTTAGAAAAACAAAGTACTCCCATTAGTAACCGGCCAGATACAGCTCCAATCTACTTCCACTGAGTATGATAATGACGACGCCTGTCCAAGTTCTACTCACCTGGAGTCCTCCTACCGGCTTGTAATTGTGCCGACAAATAGATCTACAATAGTAAAAAACCTTTAGGGCTTGTTTTCTGGCCCGCATGAGGTTATACTCACAAAGCCATTGGTGTGTAGATTGTATCTCCTTAATTGTTCTTTTTGCAGGTTCTCCTCTGATGATAATTACTTCCCCTTCCTTGCGTGTATTGGTGACATGTCTGATCTCAGGCTGACTCCACGTGGTTATTACCAATCTCTGCAGATTATAGTTGATATTATCTGTCCAACAATCATATATTCATTATTGTATATGTATGTGACTCTTCACTAGTGATGGGCGAATTTGGGGCGTTTAGATTCGCCCAAAAATTTGCGAAACGGCGCCGGCGTCTCATTTTTGACGCTGGCATCTGTTTTTGACGCCGGCGTCCGTTTTTTTGACGCCGGTGAATTTTTGCTTCGGTTTCCAAAATCGCGGCAATTCGCCGCAAATTCACGCCTGACGAAAAAAAATTCGCCATCACTCACTACTGATGACCCCTTGCTGCTGTTCCCCTACACACAGTGTTACATTATTGTATGTGATGCAGCAGAATGGTGTTTTTGGTGAATTTCAGTTGTGCACATCAAACAGCCAAGTTTTCTATAAGAACGGTAAGAACTGCTCCTTTTGTGACTGTAACAAATTAGTGGATATTTACTCTACATACTTTACTTAATAAAGTTTAAGTAATGTATCAGTGAAGTCTATGGGAGACAGCCTTTCTGTAATTTGGAGCTTTCTGGATAACAAGTTTCTGGATAACAGATCCTATACCTTTACAGGTACAGGACCTGTTATCCAGAATTTTTGGGACCTGGGGCTTTCCGAATAACAGATCTTTCCATAATTTGGATCTTCATACCTTAAGACTACTAGAAAATCATGTAAACATTAAATAAACTCAATAGGCTGGTTTTGCTTCCAATAAGGATTAATTATATCTTAGTTGGGATCAAGTACAAGCTACTGTTTTATTATTACACAATTTTTAAAAAAATTGGATTATTTGAATAAAATGGAGTATAATTCTGTAATTCAGAGCTTTCTGGATAATGGGTTTCTGGAGAACGGAGCCCATATCTGTATTATGTTTCAGTACCTGGAGCTTTAAAGATGTAGAAGCTCCAGATCCAGAGTAGTTCTCGGGTGATTTGTTCCCTGAATTCAGAAATAAATGTAATAAAAGTAAGACATGGATTACTGTTCTGTACAAACGTTTGTATATTGACAGTTTTTCCTCACAGGATTCACATATTAATGGCATTTTTTCAGTCTTTTGAAGGATATTGAATTCTATTGAATTTGGAAACTATTATTTTTGGGACACAAAGGGGGTTATTTAATAAAGTCTGAATGCTAAAAACTCAAAAAATCTAATTTTTTACTAGAAAATCTAAATCTTTAGTAGAAAAAAAACTTACATTTTTTTGAGATTTATTATACCCTGAGGATGCAAAAAGTCCAAATCCAAAAATCTGCCATCTCTTGGAAGTTTCTGTAGTCTGTGCTGGAATTAGCTAAAAAATCCGTCAATTTCAGGCTTCGTGCTTTTCAGGAAACAGCCAGAAAAAATTGAGTGGTTCTGGAAAAAAAATGGAAAAAATCATACGATTCGAGTCTTTTTGTTCCATTTTATTGAGTTTTTCCCAGATCCGATTAAATCGTGCTTTTTTAATAATAAATAAGGTCAAATCAAGGATTCTGATTTGATCAGACTTTTTTAAAATTCAATAATTGGAAAAATTCAGATTTTGATAAATAACATGCTAAAAGTTTCACAGGATCATTAAGGTTATTGGCCCCTCCTCTTCCTGTGGGTATTTAACACTTGATTGTATTTGTAATCATAGGCTTGACAAAGGGCTGACGTAAAAGCCTGCAATGTTGCCTTTGGTACTTGAGTAAAGATTTTCACTTTTTACAAATATTACTGGAGTGCTGCAGTTTTCCATTGATTTGGAGTATCCTATACGGGCAGAGGGTTCAGCGGGCACCTGGGACTGCAAAGAGGCATTTTCCATAGTGCAGCACACTTCAACTGATTCTATAGTGACTAGGACTGTTATTACCTACAAATTCTTTAGATGGTTTCATAAATTTGTAAGTGTGTACGCTCTACTCCCCCTGTACTACTCCTGATAGGAATTTTCCAATGGGCCACCTCCTGGATCGAGCAGTCCAGTGTACACTTCATGCCCCCTGCCCTACTCTGGATAGGAATTTTCCTTGTCCCTGCTTCAGGATGTTCCCACTGGCCCTAAAAATTCACTTTTGGCCTATCTCTGGTTTAGCCTCTAGACCTCTACCTCATTGTTGGGTCTGGGCTACCCATGCTAGCTATATCCCTAGCTAACTGAATTACACCTAGTACTTCTTACTAGGAGACCCTCTACCTTATCCTGTCCAGCCTATGTCCAGAAGAAGAAGAACACCACCCTGGGTGTGTCCTCTTCTTAAATACCCTGTGCACTCTATGCCCCTCTTAAAAAGTAGAACTTGGCTGCTTTGGTAACACAGATTTCAAAATTGGGTCTTGTTTCAAATTGGCCACAAATATCAGTCACGAAGATCTGATGAGGACGATACTGGGACATGGAAACTGGGGGAAGCAGAGACACTATTACAAACCCATCAAATATCCAGGCTAATATACACTTTCTCCTCTATCAAGCAGAAAATATTAAGGAACTTTGTGTTCTGTTAAAGGGATACTGTCATGGGCATTTTAAAATCTTACATGCAGCTAGACATATTGTCAGTCTCCCAGGCGCCCCCAGTCTTGTAGCTTGAGCTCTGATAAACTTCAGTCACTCTCTACTGCTGTACTGCAAGGTGGAGTGATATCACCCCTCCCTTACTCTCGCTTCCCCGCCCCCCCAGCAGCCCATGGGAACAATGGGAAGGTAACCAGATAACAGGTCCCTGGTATAGAACAGCACTTAGTAGTAAAAATCCATGTCCCACTGAGACTCCTCCAGTTACATTGAGTAGGAGAAACAACAGCCTGCCAGAAAGCAGTTCCATCTTAAAGTGCTCTTTCTGAGATGCACCCGCACACCAATAAAAAAAATACACTTGTTGGGTTAGGAATGACATTTTACATGGTTAAATAAGTGAATTATTTGCAGTGCAAACAGTGTAATTTAGAAATAAAAACTACACCAGATCTTCTATATATGGAAGTCCTAACCCTTGAAAACATGAAGGTAGGGGGGAAAGTATTTGTACACTTCTTGTTCTTGTTAATACAATGTAAAACAATATTCCTGCTCATAGTTTGCCCAGATGAGTTTTGAAAACACAAAAAATGCTGAACACATTCAGTGGCAGTTGAGCCAGTTGAGCAATTCATGTAAAGAATTGGCCCAGCTGAAATCACATTTGGATCAGCTCACCATGAACAAAAAGTATTCCCTCCAACAGCAGCCAGGAAAATACAAAACGATCCCTGTTGACCTCATAAGTCTATGAAAACCTTGCGAGCTGCAAATGTTTAAGGAGATTATTATCTGTGCAGCAACCCTGGCACTCGCCGTCTGTGCCTAATCTCAACAATCAAGCAAGAAACAAAATTCATGTTAAAAATCACAATCAATTTGTTTCTAACAATAAAAAAGGTTGGTGCTGTGCATTAAACTTTTTTCCTTCCAATAAAGTCACAGTCAGGTCCCTAATATCTATTCACTGGATCTGGGGTTTATTTGGGATCCAGATGCTGCCTATAAATTTTTGGATCTTTCGGATTGGCTGAACCAAATGCCAACCCAAGCAGGTCGATTGATCAATTTTTCATTTCAACATTTTTCAAAAAGCAATTGCTGGGAAAAAAGTTTTTTTTTTTCTCTATTGCTAGCATATTCGAAATATTTCAAATCAGAAAAACGTGATCTCGTTGCCACAGATAAAAAAAAATGGAATTGTTCCGTTCTTTATTAATGTCTGCAAATTTTTTTTTTGAAATCTCAACAAATAATATTGATTGAATGTTAATAATACACCTCCGACTGATTTCTTAAAGGCTTGACAGGTTTTTATCCTCTGAATGTTTTCATCGGAATTTCCGAGTTTTTGACTTTAAAAAGCAAAAATTCTATTTTGAAATCATTTATTGAATCAATGGAGAAATGGGGATTTTGAATTTGCCATGTGACTCTGGGAAAATTAAATTTGTTTGTTTAAAGTAGATCCAATCGTTTTTCCACAAAATTAAATATTTTAATTACGGTTCTCATATTGTATTTGTCCAAATCTCATATGAAAGATGGGGTAGATTTAATAAGGTTCGAGTGAATTTTCAAAGTTAAAAAAGTTTGAATTTCAAAGTAATTTTCGACTCGAAGTAAAATCGTTTGAATATTCGACCATTCGATAATGGAAGTACTGTCTCTTTAAAAAAAACTTCGACTTCAATACATCCCCAATTAAACTTGCCGAAGTGCTATGTTAGCCTATGGGGACCTTCTAGACCATTTTTCGAAGTCTTTACACATCGAAGTAAAATTGCTCGATCGTACACTAAAATCACTCGAATTGTTTGATTCGAACAATTTAATCGTTCGATTGAACGATTTTACGTAGATCGTACGATGGCCAAATTCGGTGAAAAATAATAATTGAAGTATTTCAATTCGAGGGTCGAATTTCGAGGTATTTATCACTCCGAAATTCGACCCTTGATAAATCTGACCCTTGGTATTAATCTGAATTCAAATTTTTCTTCCCTAAATCTAACCAGTTTTTAGACCCCTTGGGATAAAGTGTTGATAATTTGCCATATGTTTCCTATTTGTATTGTCATTAAAAGTTTCCTTTCCAATCTATTTCTATTAAAATAAATTCTTTTGTTTAGCTGGTCAGACCTGGTATAATAACATTATGTCCTCTGGAAGATTATCTTTTTGGCAAAATAAGTGAAAAAATTATATCTAATCAAAATGTTCCGACCTGGCAATAAGGTATAACTAAAATGCTTTTAAAATAATGAGATCTAAGTAACTGTAACATACGTTATCCAAAACCCAGAACTAACTCCAAGGTTCTGGTCTCAGCCCTCTCTTCTGTCTTTAGCAGCCGCCTTTGGCTTCGGGTGGAGCCCTCCGCTACTCAGATACCGCCAGTTCTTATTGCGGGAGAAGCAGGGAGAGAGTTCTGGGCAAGCAGAACATGTGCGGATAGGATAGGGGAGCAGTTAGCTGAGTAAATGAACAGTCTGGGTTAAACCAAATGGGTAACAAAATGGGCAACAGGAACAAAGTTGTGGTCACAGGCCAAGGTCATACACAAAGAAGAAGCGCAGCAACAAGACGCTCCAAATAAGGGCGAAGATGCCCGAGCACCATGCATCCCAGAAGTGACAGAGCTCGGTGCAGGATCAAACCGGAGGTGGCGGGTGTCCCCGCAGGCGAGACAGCAGGCGTTCCCATCGTCTGCCAGGTATATTTATTACAGTAACATAAACATTTCTTCTAACCCCCAAAAGCAATTTCCTTTTTGTGACATTTTATGAATTGAGCCTCAAGTTTGAGATAACTTCACACAATCCCTGATTACGTTTAGATTTGGATCTGCTTTTACACATTCTTAGTATATACAGTATATATATATAAATATTGTTTCTAGTTTGTCACTTACTCCACCAAAATGGTAACCTGAAATTTTTTTTTTGGAAAGTTTTTTTGCCTAAATTCCAAAAATGTCATCCATTTGTCTTCCTAATTCCCTACTAATTCCGCCGCCCATTTTTCTGTTGGTGATGTGGATTCTGTCTCGTTGAATCGAATATTTTGTTTCCACTCAGTATCCATGTATAAATGGAATTTGCATCTGATTTTTTTCTCTTCTGTCAAAATGTATTTATAAGATTTGTCTACGTATTGAAAAATTTGTCGGGGAGCCAAGAATAGTAGAGGAGGAGTGAATATAGTGTCTCTCTTGATCTATCGGAGGATATTTCAGACCTACAGGATTGCTTTCCTGGCTGTGAGTTGGATTCAGTTCACTAGTTGAGACAATTTATTGTCTGGTATCAATTTATTATCTTTTATTATTTTCAACAATAGCACAAAGAGAGTAACAAAACAGCCGTATGGAATCCCATTCTTTGTGTGGCAATCCTGTTATGCGTTTCTAACAGTGATGGGCGAATTTATGCGCCAGGCGCAAATTCACGGGGGAATTTGCATGATTCGCCGCCAGTGAATAAATTTGTGAAATGCCCGTGAAAATTCGACCGAAAAAATTCGGGTGCCGTTTCACAAATTTTTCGCCGTTTTGCGAAGTTCGCAGGAAATTTGCGAATTTTCCCACGAAAAGGCGCAAATTCGCCCATCACTAGTTTCTAATTCCATTGTCGGTGAAAGGAATCTGATGCATGCCCAATTTTCTTCCCATTTTTATTTCAGTTTAAATATTTGTATAAGAGATAAAATCAGCACCTTCAGATGAGCAATGGCCAGACAGAGGACCAGGTACCAGACGTAGCACCTACAGAATATGTTGCCCCATTATAATATTTCCCTTTACTGTAAGACCTTAACCACCAGCCGCATCTTATCTACTTCTCCATATTCAGATATAGAGATATGTTATATAGAGATAATGATGACGCTATAGACTAAAGTAGGTTTACCTTTTATTGATTTATGAGAAATATTCTCCCAGGCTGACTTATTCAGGGAACTCTGTGAATTATTATAAGGGATAATGTACCCCCTACTCTAAATGATAAGGATATGTGGATATCTATTAAATTACTACCATAGACATGCCCCCCCCCCCCAAAAAAAATAGTGTAACTAATTTTTATCAGAATTTGATAAATTTGCCCCACTAAGAGGAGATGAATCCCACAAAAGCTGTTAAGGGACTGTTGCCTTGGCTCCTCTTCAAAATATAAACTAAACAAATCAATTGAGAAGTCAGACAAATTCAACAAAATCCCACCATTAACATTATACATTTACCATAAGACCGTAACCACCTGTTTCTTTCTTATCTACTTCTCCATCTTTAGATATAGAGATCTGTTATACAGATATAGAGATGACACTGTAAATACACTGCAGAAATAGGTTTCCATTTTATTGATTTATGAGAATATTATCTCAGAGGCCTTGTCTCTAATGTTATCAAACAGTGGGAATGATTCCCTGAAAAAAGCGGAAATGTAAAGCAGCGTGGGGAAAGTGTTACAGGCAAACAGTATGTAAGGTTAATGAGGATCTAATGGCACATGAAAAACATGGAAAAGGTAAATACTATATTCATGACCCTGGGGCTACAAGATTGGTATCAAAATTCTGAAATGGAAAAGGATGAAGCCATAACATTATAATCATGCCCGTACCTTTACATCTTCTCCACTTTCCTGCGCCATACATCCCCCATTAAATGGGTATTTTGCATAGTATTTAGCATCTGGGTGCTTTGAGTAGGGCTTCCTTATGATGCACCTTTTATTAGTTTAAACCAATAGGATGTTTTTTCCCTTCTATTGTTTTTTTTCCTTCTTTCCTTATTATGCACCTTTATTAGTTTAAACCAATAGGATGTTGTTTCCCTTTTGTTGTATTTTTTATTCCTTCCTTATTATGCACTTTTTATTAGTTTAAACCAATAGAATGTTGTTACCTTTCTATTGTATTGTAATAAAAACTCACTCTGGTAGTCTAGTGGGCCGCCACGTTGCTCCTCCATGGTTGAAGTGCCGACTTCTTAGGGCGCGCGCGGCGCACATCTCCTTCTTTTATAGGCGTACTAGCGCTGGCATGATGACGTCAGCACGCAGTGGCGCCAAAAATGTATTTAAAGGGACTTTATTACTGGGTTCTTTGCCCGTTGTTAGGTTCATCTTGTGTGAGTTCCTGGGTGCTATTTTGATTCATTCTGTGTTCTGATTCCTGTTCTGACCCTGCCTGAATTTGCTGCCTTCTGTGTTCCCGACCTCTGCCTGTTTCCCGACTATTCTGAAATCCATAATCCAACCTGTGCCTGGCTTGACTCTTCTGATTGATATCCTGGTTTTGACCCTTGCCTGTCTGACTTTGCCCGAATTCTGCCTGCAACGACCCATTCTGGTTTGACTACGTTTTCTTTCTGCTCCTTGTATTGTGACCTTCTACCCAAAAAGACTTTGCTAACGATCGTGCCCCTCTGCTTGTCTAGAACCCTTAGCTTGGCTCCTCTCTTAATAAGACCTGGTGGCATCCAATTAGGCGAGGGCTCATCCCAAGGTGGGAGGCGGCTGTTAAAGGAAGCAAGAGCCGAGACCAGGGAGCCGATTATGCACCTTTTGTGTTGGAAACAGTACACAACATCATTGTATATAAAAGGGAAATGAAAAACAAAAAGTAAAAATAAAAATATTAAAAATAAATTAATAAATTAATTAAAAAGTAAAGTAGACCAAATATTCATCACGAATATACTGAAAAGTAATGTATACCAAATGTAAGTTACATTATATAAAACATTGAATAGTATCAAAATACTAGTATTACAACTGTAACTAACTTCTTCAAAATTGTACCTTGTCAAGCAGACCTAGTCCTTATTGTAAAGGGAGCCTGTACTGAAAGGGACTGTCTGTGGGGAATCTTACAATGAGAGCAGAGATAAAGATAAGGTGCCTTGGAATCTGTAATCTATCCAGAGTTGCCATATGTCTGTAAAAATCTGGCACTTATTGAGGTGAATACTGGTTAGCTTTTCGTTAACGAGAATCCAGTCTTATTTCGTTTTACCAGGTTATACTGTAAATAAGGTGATTTCCACGCTTTGGCAATAACCTGTCTGGCAGCTAAGAAAGTATGGTTAATTAAGCGGACCTGTTTCCTGGGGACGTCGCTAGGGACTGCTCCCAACTGAGCAACATATGGATCTCTCCACAAATTGACATGTAATACAGAAGAGATACGGGTATAGATCCTTATCCAGAATCTCACAGCTATGGGACACGTCCATCAAATATGAAACATTGATCATGTTGTTTCCTTTCTATTGTATTTTTTTTTTCTTTCCTTATGATGCACCTTGTATCAGTTTAAACCAACTGAATGTTGTTTCCCTTCTATTGTATGTTTTATTCCAAGATTAACCAAAATAGAAAATGAACATTCAAAATTTTATCCTGACTATCCTTCAAGCTGAACTCCCCTTCCTGCTGCTTTGGTCCCTACCAATGGCACCACTGAGCTTTTAACACTTGAGGTCAGGGCACGCGCTCAGATTTGGGGACATTAGTCGGGGACAAGTCTCCTCTTCTTTGGGTCGACTAATCTCTTCCTCATGACGAAACGTCAGGCAACATCGGAAAATGCAGCGCACCATGTGCCATCCTGCCGGCAGGAGGCAGTTCGGGGAGATAAGTTGCCCCAAAGAAGAGGAGATTTGTTGCTGGGCGACTAATCTCCCTGAATCTGAACATTTGCCCTGACCCTAACCCGACTCCTTAATCCTGATGCAAATCACATTCAAGTGACTGTAGCGAGAGATTTTAAGACTTATTTATGAACTGCCTGGCACCAACTGGTTGTAAAGCCTAACTGCAATTTGAGCTCTTGATCCAAAAAAGTGCACATCTGTTACACGTCTATATCCGCTTGATTGGCAAGGTCACCAAACAAGCAGATCTTGGCAGATCTTTGGCCAATCACATTCTTTGCTTAATTGGGCAGATGCAGTTGTTGGCCCTACAGATCATCCATATGACCTGCAGAGACCCGTTAGATAAGGAGCACATCAACATGCTGGTATGTTTGTTGTATGAGTTTTCTACAAGATTGATATCTGGATGATTTTATACCACATATGCATGGTTGGACTAGGTTGGTGGGGTTGGGGGATCTGGCAGAGAGGGAACCACTGATGTGTCAGCCCTGGTTGGTCCGGATCCCCTCCAGTCCAACACTGCATATTTTAGTCAGAGAGACCCATCGGTGGGTCCCTTAAGCTGCCGACTCGCTCTGAAGGGGCTGAATCGGCAGCTTAAATCTGTCCATGTTTGGCCAATTTGCAGCTCCGTTACTAGGGAGCCCTATACTAAATGCGTTCTTTCAACAAGGTTTAGTACAAAGCTCCAGGTATAACTTGCATCCACAGGAGTTGCAAATGAATAAAGAGTGTTCAATTTAACAAGATTAAAGGATGGGGAGAGTCCAATTCACTATTTACAATCCAATTCTTCTCATATGCGCAAGTAAGAAGATGCAGGCAATGTGCTGTATTAATTAATTCATTTGGCAGGTGCATTTTTGTTCTCAAAGAAACCCTGGTGTGGGGAAAACATTGGAACTGCCTAATGAACCAGACTTCCTTTGTTCTTTAATTAACAGATTGAAAGATTAAGAGATTCTGCCTTGATTTTTATGGTGTCCTTTTTATTTCTAAATGACACTGTTTACACTACAAATAATTCACTGTACAATATAAAATTTCATTCCTGAACCAACAAGTGTATTTAGTTGTAATATTGGTGTGTAGGTGCATCTCAGGTCATTCTGCCTGGTCATGTGCTGGGGGCGGAAGGGAACGGGGACTGGGACCCGGCACTGGTTCCTCTATGGCGTGCGCGGCCACTCGCTTCCGGGTTTACTCCAGCGGCGCGTGACATCATCACGTTGAGTGGAGCTAAATTCAAATATTTAAAGGGGCTTCGAACTCAAGCTCATTGACCATTGTTAGGTCTAACTTGTATCTTGGGTGCAATTCTTATCTTGTTTGATTCTTGTTTTGATCCTTGCCTGCCTGATTATTCTGAATTCTACCGGCATTGACCCTCACCTGTTGTCCTTTGAACGCTGCCTGTACCGACCCTGGCCTGATTGACCCTGCTTGAACTCTGCCTGTACCGACCCCAGCCTGTCTGACTATGCTGTTCGTCTATATCCTGAACTCTTGCCTTCCGTCCAAAACCTCGCTAACAACCATGCTCCTTTGCCTGTCCAGAACTCTTGCTTTGCTCCTCTCTTATTAAGACCTGGCGGCATCTGAGTAGCTGAGGGCTCCTCCCAAGGCCAAAGGCGGCTGCTACAGGCGGAAGCAGAGCCGTGACCAGGGAGCCTAGCACTTGTTCTGGATTAAGGGAGCCAATCGAGACAGATATTACACCAACTTGCAGTACAGCGGTAAAGAGTGACTGAAATTCATCAGATACATGACTGGGAGCACCTGGGAAATGGGCAATATGTCTAGCCCCATGTCAAAATTAAATATAAAAAAGCCTGTTTGCTCTTTTTAAAAACTGATTTCATTGCAGAAGTTTGCTGGAGCAGCACTATTAACTGATGCATTTTAAAAAAATTATGTTTTCCCATGACAGTATCCCTTTAGCAGGGCAGACGAAACAGCACCATGGCAGGACGTATTTAGTAACAGAACACAAGCACTTACAAGAAACGGATAGAAATTGAATAAAGAAAAAAGTCTAACAAGCAGACATGTCATTTAATCGGAATTACCCTCAGCGGGATTTGATCATTTCTCTCACATTCTCGCCTTCTACATTTTATTTTCATACTCCCACCGCCACCCCGAGACAAAATAACATTTGCTTTGTCATTTTTCAGTATTGCGGGGATCCCAAAACAGGCCTATTATTTTCTTTGTACAAAGGGGAAAGGATTAATTGGAGTTGTAGGAACATTTTTCTGGTGCGGCTGAAAAAAACGATCTCATTAAACGACTGGAGACTCCCAGGCGCTTCCCGTTAACATGTGTTGTGACATGTGAGTCAAAGTACAGTTTCCTGCGCAGATTAAAAATATATTCCACCCACACATATCTGAATATATTGCAAAGAGGGGGGCATTTATAGATCGCTCATCCTTAAAGGGACAGTTCACTATTTAAAAAAAAAAATACTTTCAAAAAGCACACCATAAATAAGGACTTATTGTGTTGCTTTCTATTCTCTATTTTTAACTGTTTTGCTATCATTTCGTTTCAAAAATGAATTTGATTTATTTCCCTGATTCTTGCGTAAGGCAGGTTGAACCTTGATACATTAGTTAATAGATTTCTCAAGAATGTCAACAACTAATGAATTATTAGTAACAGTTAATCTCGGAGCATGCTCAGTAGGGACTGGAACGTTTGCTCCGCCAACCACAGGTGTTCAGTTTGGTTGAGGTCAGAGCTTTGTAGAGGCCAGTCAAGTTCCTCACTCCCACCTCAGCAAACCATTTTGTATGGAACTTTATTTGCACATGGAGGGGTGTTATTGCATTGAAATAAGAAAGGGCCTTCCTCAAACTGTTGCCACTTAGTAGGAAGCACAGAATTGTCAAGGAATTGTATGAGATATGATGTGCCTTTAAGTCGACTTTTCCAATAATTATGAGGGATGTCCACATACTTCTGGCCATAACGTGTAGTCTAGAGTAAGTGTGACACCTCCCATTGAAGGGAAATGGTCAAACTTACAGTCATTCCAGATGTTTCATAGGAGCCATTTGTAATATTTAATGTGCCATAGAAATATAGCATTCATTGGGTTTTGGATAACTTTATTATAAATTCTATTGCCATGGGAAACCACGTGTAGATGTTGTTTCAAAAATATCTATCTGCATGGGCTATGAGCAAATACAGGGGGCTATACCCACAGAACTGTGTTTAGCAGAATACTGTACCTGGTAGCGTTGAATTTAATTGTAATGGATATAGGCATATTTTAGGGGTATCTGGCCGTGTCCCTAATATCTAACATGGGCCAAACTACATTACAATACTCATGTTTTGTTCTAGGAACCATAGAAATCTATTGAAAGACCATATCAGACCTGTAGACCTCCAGTTGGACAACCCCATAATTAATTAGTCACAAATAAGTAAAGAAATGTCAAGTGTTCTGCTTTATTCTTCCTTAGAGCATTTCAACAAGTTGGTTATTAAATAACGTAGAACTGGCCCATAAAAATAATTCTACACAAACCCACTAAAAGCAAATGCAGCAAATAAAAAAAAAACATCGTACTGTGCCGGCTCTTGAGCTACATATTTTAAAAAAGAAAAAAAAATGAATGTCTTTTTATTTTCCTGTGAAGTAATAACTGATGGGCTTATTGATTTTTTCTGAGGGAGTCAAATAAAATGTCTAAGTAATAGGGCCAAGAAGAGAGAAAGCAAATAATCCACATCATTCTAGGCTGCACTGGATTTCCATTTCAACTCTAGCTTCTCAATCTCCATTAATAAAAAGCAGCCATTTCTGGATATTAAGTGGAGCACAGCAGGGAACGGAGGAGGGGGAAGAGCATAGAAATGGAATAGACGTGCAATGAAAATGTTTTTATTTATCAAAAAAGCCTTAAAAATCATGAAAACAAGCATTAAAAAGTCAGTTGGTTTAACAGACTCTGCACTATGAAACTTCTCCAGCCAGGAATGGAATATATATTAAAATGTCAGATTTGATTTAGAAAGGGTCTGGGCTGAATATGTAGAAAACAACAATTTTCCATGTGACCGAAGTTGATGTAATGAAATACTTCAAGTCTAGCACAGGAATGCACCATCTTCCAGCGACCGCAAGGGGCTCATTTACTCTCCCCAAAAGCTCAAGGAGTGCATGTTGGCACAAGTACCTTTAATAAATGAGTTTTACTGACTGTGAGGGACATTGCAGGTCCACCAACTGTATTTGTGGTGGTAAGTGTACCATTAAAAATGATGTAGTTAAACAAAGGTCCTGGACCTCATGGTATTCACCCCAGGTTTCTTTTCCTGATAGATCACTTTACTTTCATGATTCTTTCATGGCTGGCACATCTATGAACACTCCTTATTATGAAATCTTCTGCTTTTTCCCCAGATTTATAGTGGATCCCCCTACAGTGGGGGTTGCAGACCTTTTTTTTTTTTTACCCGTGAGCTACATTTAAAATATATAAAGAGTTGGGGAAAAACACAAGCATGAAAAAAACCAACTAAGGGCTGTATTTGGCCATTTTGTAGCCCATATGTGGACTGCAGGCTACAGGAGGCCACTGGCAGCAATATCCAAGGGATTGTTGAGCCACTGGTTGATGGTCATTGCCCTTCAGTATAATAATCTCCCCATTACAGCAGTGTGGTGAGTAACACATCTGAATCAGCAGCAGATCACACAGCTTTATCCTTAACTCTTCTTTCTGATGGACCACTAAGCTACTGCTATAGTATCCCCTTGGGAAGAAAAACTTCTCCCCCAACAACCCAATATAATGTATTACACAGCAGTTCCCCAATACCACTGTAGTCAATCACAAGTCTTTACTTTTAGAACTTGTTATAAGAATCACACAGCTTCTTCTAGCATTGCTCTTTAGGTAGAGCATCCATACTTCTCACCCATCAATCTCTATTGCATGGATATCACAGATACTCTCTATCACCTGATTCCCAAAAAGAATTACAGTTTTTTTCCCCCAGAAAGGTATTAAGGAAAGGAATCTCTCTATTATATCCCCATTTCTCCCACCAAAGGTACCACAGCACTTGAGATGAACAAGGTGGTCATGCATTGGCCAACCTGCCAGGAATCTGACCCACAAAGTCATCTATATCAATAGCCCGAAAACAGTGTATCTTATGGCAAGTGAGGAAGAGCTGAAGATCCTACCACTTATCCTATCAACATGCTCCCCAAACACCTGATAGTTAAAGAAATGGACAGACAACTGGGTAGCATGATCAAAATCAGCCCAATAACACAAGAAAATTTAATTTTAAATTTAAATATATAATTTTTAGTCTGATCCCCTTTACTTACACCAAAAGCATTTCACAACACTGCAATTTATCACCCCCAAATAAATCTTTAATTGATTAAGGCTTTCCACCTTCTTACCAGTTTATCTTTCCCACCATGTGTGTATTTAACATTCTGTTTTTTAAATCACTCCACAAAAGGTCTTAGCGAAGGCAAATGGATAAGACCAAATTTTTGCATATCTCTGTTTTCAAACAATTACGGTGCAGGGCTGCTGAGCTAGAATAACCAGATTGAAACAAGATGCAAATGAATGATATGTAATATCTTTTTTATTATATGGAATATTTCGTCAAATAACGTAAATGTCAAAGCTGATATTGAGAGGATTTATTTTAAGGTGTGGAACTACATCAGTAATGGTATTTTATATACAGGTAGGGGGGGCTAGAATATTAGCTAGAATGCTCAGGACCATTCAGTCTACTAAAAAAACATTTAATAATTAAATAAACCTAACAGGATTGTTTTGCCTCCAGTAAGGATTAATTATATCTTGGTTGGGATCAAGCACAAGCTGTTTTATTATTAGTGAGAAAAAAGAAGTAATTTTTCAAGATTAGAATTATTTGATTAAAAAGGTGGACTCTTTGGGAGATTGTCTTCACGTAATTCATATATATATATATATATATATATATATATATATATATATATATATATATATATATATATATATATATATATATATATATATATATATATATAATTTTATTTTTTTCTACAGATGTTTAAAGCCCACTTCTCAATTATATATTCCTTGTTGCACAGGAATGCAAAGCAAAAACTCTACTAAGGAAGGATGAGGGCACCCTACTGTTTTTCCAAGGACCTCAAAACTCAAAACCTTGGGACAAAAAACCCCATACTTGGGCGAATTTCTCACGAAAAATTTGCGAAACTCTTATTATGACGCCTGCATCAATTTTGATGCCCACGTCAATTTTGACGCCATTGTTAAATTCAATGGGCATCTGAATAGTGTTGACGTGCGACGGTTTTGGTGCTAGTGACTTTTCCGGCACGTGTACAAATTTTTTTCATGCCGGCAAATTTTCACTGGCATTTCGCAAATGTATTCCTCGTCGTCAAAAAGCGGAAATTCGCAGAGAATTTGCACCAGGCAAACTTATTTGCCATCACTACCCATGCTTCAAAGAAGGTATAATTTTGGACCTAAATATCCTTTACATAGGGAAAGTACATTTTTCTTGAAACACATGGTTATAGAAGGAGAAGTCTTTTGGGTGAATTTTCCCAGAAACCAACAAGGATGTGAGATGGGTATATACAACCAAGATCATGTGTAAGCTGCCTATATGATCCTGATGGATATCGTAATTATATTGGTTTGTTGATTAGACATATTGACCAGGGAATGGGGCATCCAAACATGAGGAACTCATGAGCACATGTATAGATATGTCCCCCTTCCATCTGAATCTACCAGAGAAAACAATGACCAGCTCTACCTTCAAAGAGGCCCCAAAAGTCCTGTGTCACACTGCATACAGATCCAACTGTTGATGAGACCAGCTAGTAAGGATTCTGGATTGCTACTGTTCTAGGTATATTGATTATTATGCCATTGCTTAGAAGAAAGGCATGTACACTAGTGATTGGTGGATCTGATGGTGTCTTTTCCGTGGCAAAACCTGGTGAAAAATTTCACTCATCACTAATGGCACACTTAAGCTGTTGTCTGGAGCTGATCAAAGGGCGCTTCCATTATTTTGACTTCCATCTTAAGAGGCTGCACATCTTATTATTATAAAGTATAGAAACAATAGATGAAAGTTAATGACTGGCTGCACTAAGTGTTTGAACTTTGGCTGGTGATATTGGAGAGTGGCTTGATTCAGTTATGATATTGGAAATAATAAGGCAAGCACCAATCCACTCTGATGAATTCACGCATTGACCCAAGGAGACCCTGGAAGTTCCATCAGCCTGGACCTGGTGACAATACAAGTTTTCCTTAGTAGGTTGTGGCATTAACTGCTGAGTGTATTGGAAGCTAATTTCCCCTTTGTGTTTGTCTTCAAGATCTATAAGAGTCAAAGAGTAAAGAAGTCCTTCTTCACCGAGGTCTTCTCCCTGGTCCCTGATCAGAAACCAAGAAGATGACCCAGAATGTTCTGGTTAAAGAAGATGTCAGGGTGCACAGCTTCTTTACAGATAAATTGTCTCCTGTGGCCAATTCGCCACCTGACAATTCTCCGGCTGCCTGTAAAGTCACAATGCTGTAAATATCTGACTATCCATGGAGCAGTAGCCGCATTGTATATAGCAGTTTTATCTGTTTAATGGAGCATGGCCTCCCGGCTCCACTGAGGTCTGTATAATCTTGTCAGTAGAAATTTATTAGCTTGGAACTTGTTTCACTTGATGTTGCCCTTTGACTTGACCTGATCCTCTGCCAGTTCCTCGCTGCTGTTATAAGAGCTGAGCATAAAGAAACTGTACATCTGCATTATAAAAATATCCTTTCACTGTTTGAAAGAGGAACTGACTTTAATTTCTGCCCAGATATAATATATACAGATTATGCAAGATCCGGGTTGGAAGATTTCATAATATTTTAAGGGCTATAGATGTACATTCACCATCAGTTTGGAACTGTAGATTGGAAGGGAACAGGGGCCCTCTGATCCTCAGGTTTCATTCTGCAGCCCTTATTGTAAGTTCAGTGTTGTAACTGCAGCCCTTTCCTGGGGATATATGCAGCTAAGACAATACTATGGGCACTTAACTGGACATGTAAAAACTCTCATTACTCTTTCTGATGAGTAACTTGTACATGAAGAATTAATATTATTCTAATGCACTGATGAGATTGCTGGTGCTATAAAATGAATGATTATCATGATAAAGATTATATAGGATCATACACAGTAGGGCTTGAGTTGAACTCTGCATGGGTAAGTGGCATCTCTGGATAAGCAATTTGTTTATTGGGAGGTACCAGCATAGAAGGTAGAGTCCTTCAGCATGTAATGCCAAAGGGATACCAAGCAACATCCAGCATAAAAATGGCACTGTCTTTAGCCACCACCAAAAATTGCATTTTATCTCTAGCATTCCTCTACTCCAGTGACCTCTAACCAATGGCTCATAAGTAACATGTTGCTTACCAACCCCTTGGATGTTGCTCCCAGTTTCCTGAAAGCAGGTCCAAATTTTTTCAATTCTTGGCTTGGAGGCACGTTTTGTTTGCATAAAAACCAGGTTTGTGGCAAAGACAGCCTCCTGTAGGCAGCCCGCATAGGACAACTGAATTGCCAATCATCTCCTTTATTTGGCACCCTCCAGGAACTTGTTTCATGCTTGCATTGCTCTTTTTACATTTGGGCATACCCCTAATTCAACTTTGCCTTGCCCCAGTTATGTCAAAACCCCAAACTAACACTGCCCTCTCCTCTGAAAAGCCCACTCATTTTACAACTGGTGAATCACACCTTTCCTTCTTAGTACCTTTCTCCTGCCATGGTGTCCCTTACTGCATCAGCCCCTCTACCCTCTATGTATCTCTGCTCACACCACTATACCAATATTGGGTTGGCAGTCTCTATCCATTCAAGACTCCAGTACCCACAATGCCTTGCATGTTCTGTATTAATGAACTGTAAAAAAGGTTAGAAAATTACATTTTTTTTCTCATTGTCTGTTTTTAATTATTGCAGTGGATTTCTCCATCAAAATTTAGTCAGGGCGTCACAGTATTTTATGCTTCTCTGAGATGCTGGATTGGTTCATCCATCATGAGTTGACGTGTGTTACCATTGGATTTCATTGTATTAGTTTTAACAGCTTTCTCAAAATTTGGGGTAAAAAAGTCCCATAAAAAATTTCTGACAGAGAATCAACCTATTGTTCCTTCCAAACTTTCCACCCTGGAGAGCATCACATATCTTGCTGGAGCCCTTGTTTACAGCATATATAATTCTTTGCTTTGGGCTGTTTTTCTTGGAATCATTGCAATGTTACATTTCAGCACTTGGACTAAACACAATAAATGCAGTATAACACAGCCAGCCAAAAACACAGAGTAGGATCTATTGCCCACTGTACAACTGTCATATATCTTAATTAGCAACATGTAATTAGTTTATATACATTTCATTAGAGAATCAGTCACTGCTTGCAATAATAGAAACAGCATTGTGTTACATTTGTCACAAAAAGCTTTAAAGAAGAAACACCAGTGAGAAGTTGTATATAGAGAAGAACTACAGTGAACAAAAATGTGTCAATATGTTGTACAGGAGAACCAAATAGTCATTTAGAAATTATTTACTCTAAATTCCGGCTGTTTATACACACTGATTTTCTAGTAAATGTATTCTGATGAACCAATGGCAAGAGGCTACAGCTACTGTAAAAATGGTTCAAAGCTGAACAAAATCAAAGTAAGTAGAGTTTAATGGACTCATAAGGGCAAGTTTGGTTCTTATTCACACAAGTGCTGCTGTGATATTATTTTACAGGGAGCATTGAATTAATTAGTTAAATGTATGTAAATATCAACACCTGAACTCTTTCTGCACTAAACCACTGCAAACTTCTGTTAAATGGACTTGTTCCTGGACATCTTCTTGGTTCCTTCTAGAGGATCATCTTCCCATATAACCTACACAAATTCAAGTCAAGTCAAGTCAAGTGGATTTTATTGTCATTTCAGCCATATACAGCAAATACAGTACATAGTAGAAACTAAATGACGTTCCTCCAGAACCCCCCGGTGATATACAACAACTCTAGTACACGGTCATGCTGGGCAAAGTGGACATTTCAGTTCCTTATGAATATATTCAGTTCAGTCCTTGGGAGTTGAGATACCTGATGGCTTGTGGAAATAGACTGTTTCGCATTCTGGAAGTCAGCGCTTGAATACTGTGGTATCTTTTACAGGATGGCAAGAGGGTAAAGAGATCATGTGCAGGGTGGGTGATATCCATGACAATGCTGGTAGCCTTCTGGAGACAGCGGGTGTGGTAAATATCCATAATGGCAGGAAGCGAGACCCCAATGATCTTTTCCGCTGTCCTCACCACCCGCTGCAGGATCTTGCGATCTGATACAGAGCAGTTTCCATACCAGGTAGTGATGCAGCTGCATAAAATGCTTTCAATAGACCCTCTTTAGAAGATAGTGAGAATGGGTGTTGGAAGGTGGGCTTTTTTCAGCTTTCACAGAAAGTAGAGACGCTGCTGTGCTTTCTTCACTATAGACCTGGTGTTAAGGGACCAGGAGAGGTTCTCCGCCAGATGTACCCCAAGGAATTTGGTTCTCTTGACAATTTCCACCGGAGATCAATGTACAGTGGAGAATGATCCCCACGTGTTCTCCTGAAGACAACAACTATTTCCTTTGTTTTGTTTGGATTCATAGACAGATTGTTGACTTTGCACCAGTGCGTTAGCCATTTCACCTCTTGTCTATATGCTGACTCGTTGTTCTTGCTGATGAGACCTACTACGGTTGTATCATCAGCGAACTTGATAATGTGATTGGATCCATGACTTGCCACACATTCATGAGTCAGCAGTGTGAACAGTGTGGAAATTGCCCTCTACTATCCAAAAACTTATCTCTAGAGCTCTCCCTTCCCTGTCTACTGCAAACATCTTCTAAATGGACTTCCAGCTGCCATCTATTTCTCATTTAGTCCAGTCTTTGAGTCAACAATTGCTGCACATTCCCCTCTGTTCCTTCCAAAGATACATCTCACAATACAACCCACAAAAATTGCCTTTTCTAGTCCAAAACCTTATCAATAGACTCTCATACAGCCTCTACCCCCCCCCCAACTGCTTCAAACATCTTCTAAAGGGACATCAAGCCTGAAACCATCTCCAGTCCAGTCCTTCACTCACCACCATTAAGGGACACCCCCTTAATTACTTCCAGAGGCACATCTTCCAATAGTCAGTGATAAGCATATCCATCATTTGGAACTCTAACACAGTATCTGATTCAATCAGTTGTTTCACCACATATTGTGACCTGCTGCACTTTTATTCTATTACCTGGGTTTATTATTCACCCACCTTTTGTGTAACCTCTACGAATCCAGGGCCACCTTCCTCTTGCCAATCATTAAATCATCAAAGCTTCAAAACAGACACATGTATAAACCAAAGAAATAAGTATCTGAATCACGGAGCACCAGGCAGCATTAGGGTCCTTTAAAAGTATCCAGTTTTATTGATAATTACATCGTAAAAACAATATTTGGCGACACTGTATCTGGCCCCACCCTCAACGCGTTTCGTGGCCTCACGCCACTTCCTCAGAAGTATGGGTGAGTGCTCTCCTTTGTTTGCCTTTCATAAACCAAAGAAAAAAAATCTATATGTATATATGAATATAATAAATAAACATATATGTTATATTGTTACTTCTTTATTGCATGTTTAGATGTTATCTGTAGAGGGCAGTAGCCTCTAACCCCAAAATAATATACAATGCTTTTGCACTTAGGCTGATGAGTTGAAAATTTATACAATTCTAAAATTATCTTGAATATTTTAGAAGATGTCTATGCCCTTTATGTTTCAATAGTTCATCATGGCTTTTAACAGCAAAACCCTAAGAGGATGACTAGCACAGCATTTGTGTGATGCATCGGCTGATCTAAGGTCCCAGAAAGGTCAGAGCTGATCACTGTCTTATTCCTAATGGTCCTGCCACTAGACTTGACATATCTCACTGGTCAGACTGAGAGATTTGATATATGGGGTCCTGGGGGGAATGGCCATAAGAAGGAAGACTGTTAATTAGTTTAAATTCTGTAGTGTGCAGATCACAGAATTGTCCCAATATAACTAGACCGTGCAGCAGAAGACTCTTTGATGCTGAATTATAACATTTCTGGTAAATCTTGGATTAATGCATGAATAGTTTTCTGTATATGAAGCTATTTCTCCAGGATTTCTAGGTGCTGATGGTTAATAGAAGCCCATGGTTTATTAATGATGCATCACTACTCTTGAATGAGAGGACTAGTCACCAGTAGTGATGATTGTGCCACCTAGAAACCCTTTCAAACTTTTGGCAGGTTCAGGCTTAGAAAATAAGCTCCACAACAAAGGTTTTTGGCCAGAGTTGTGTCAGAATTCAAAGTATGGACTCCTCCCCTTATGTGATGCATTTGTGCTGACCTCTACTCTTTGTTGGCTGATGTCACCCATGCATGACATCATTAGAGGGAAGCTGGGTCAGTCGCAAGTAATAAACTGGCAGAGAACTTCAGGAGACTTTTGTTGCAGGTTGGGAAGTAGCAAGACATTTATATATTGGGGCATTCAGCATATAATGACACTGTGACTCCCAGCAACCTCCAGCATAAAAGGACACTGTGATGCCCAACATAACACTGCATTTAGACTCCTAATTGTTATGTCATGATCCAGTTTGTTTAATGACATGGGATAGGGCATGGTGGCACCCCTTCTAGCAGGATGATGTCTGACATCATCTAACCAGTGTGAGAACTTGCTTCTCTATCCTTTTATGTTTTTCACATATTAATAGGTATACGATATGAATCTCTTTTCTCTATGTCAATCACAGAACCCCAATTGTATGTATTAAATGGGGCCGTGTCAAAATGGCATTAAATGCAGGGAAATGTAAAATCCAGCTTCTATTGCATATGAAATTTACACATCAGGTTATTAGATGTTTTATTCATATTTCATAAAATATACAGTATATATAAAATTGATTTATTTGGATCTCACTTTTGGCTATTTATGGATTCACCAATCAATGATCTCTGGATTACACACACATGACCTCAGAAGCAAGTTCATGTAGAATGATTGATATATAGATTGATATCTGTTTAAATCGAAACCTGGTTTTCATTATGACTGTTCCTCTCCAGCCCATATATTACAGGTAGGGTGACATTGTTATCATGACTTCTCTGTTCTTGTTCCATATCTATGGAAGACTTGGATATATTTAGCAATATCTTCTCTCTGTGTTGCTAGGTGATATAGGATGATCGTGTCATGGTTTACGGGTTAGTAGGCAGGCATGGTCTTAGCAACTACGGGGGTCCAGTATGAACCATTTTCATAGAATCTCGTGAATTTGAGATTATATCAACTAGGTGTCAGCAATATGTGAGGGGCCTTAGATCTCTGCTCATCTGGACCGTCCTGCTGTACCACCATACTGTTTTTGGGGCATGGTCAACAGCTCTCCTTGCCCAACCTCCTCCCCACTGTTTCCACTAGTCACTAACTCTCACAGTGATGTCTCACATTACATCATTGGCACACCAAGCTTAGACTACTCAGGTTCAAACCTTGTGTGAACTCCACCATCTTCCGTGCTCCATCATTCCCACGAGTGTCTGATTAACCAGAAGTCATGAAACATCAGACTCACATTAGCAGCGTGATGATAACTGTAAAGATAGTTTACCCTGGTGGTCTATTGGCCGGCGGAGACACCCGCCACGTGCTTCTTAATGTCTCTATGGTGTGTGCGGCACGTACTTCTGGGTTTGACGAGCCGGCGTGCTCAAAAGGTATTTAAAGGGATTTTGGAATTGAAGTCGTTGCCCGTTGTCTAACTTGTTTAGTTTCTGTCTGACCACGCTATTCTGTTTGGTTCCTCCTGAGTAGTGTGACCTTCCTTCTAAAATCCTTGTTAAACAATTGGGCCCCTTTGCTCATCCAGAACTCTTCCTTGGCTCCTCTCTTATTATTATCTGGTACATCTATGTTGTGTGTAGCACCATGGTCCTAGAGGAACATTGTTTTGTTTCACTGTGTACTGTACAAACGTATATGGATGAAATGACAATTAACTCACTCTTGACTCTTATTAAGACCTGGCGGCAGCCAATTAGCGAAGGGCTCCTCCTGAAGTGAAAGGCGGCTGTTACAGGCGGAAGCGGAGCTGAGACCAGGAAGCCGAGAAGCACTTGATCTGGATTTAGGGCGCCGATCTTGAGATTAACAATGTGACTTAGAAGAAAAGAATGGCCAATTCTAAGCAACGTATTGGTCTTTTATTTTAATTTTGTTTCTAATTATTCTAAGCAGTATTGGTCTTTTGTTTTTATATCATTTTTAATTTTTTCAGGCTTCAAAATGGAAGTCTATGACCCCGGCAGTCAATAAATAATTTCTTTGTGAGTCTATGTAAGTGCTATTGTTACTTTGTATTGCTCATCTTTCTTTTGAGGCCTCTCCTATTCATATTCCAGTCTCTCATTTAAACCACTGCCTGTTTGCTAGGATAGTTAAGATCACAAATTGTCTCAGAATATCTCTCTTTATCATCCTAAAAGTTAACTTCAAGGCCGGAACTAGGGGTAGGCAGAGTAAGTACGTGCCTAGGGCGCAAAGCTGGGGGGGCGCCGGTCCCGTACCTGCTCTGTCACCGACCCCATGTCTGGTCCCGTCAATCCCTGGCCGCAGCTGTAATTTCTGTGCGTAAATGCGCTGCTGAGCATGTCCGCACCAGCACAGTTTCAGTTTCTCCCCAGCCGCTGCTTGAATTCCTGTGAGTAAATGTGCTTCTGCCCATGCATGGACGAGCGCCGTGGCCGGCCAGGCTCTGGTTAATTTAAAGTGATACTGATACTAAAAAACTCTTCCAAATATTACTGTATAGGTATGGCACCTATTAAGAGAAAACTGCGCAGGATCCTTCCAGCGGACAACATGAAACGATCGTCTTCCGGGTTCTTCTTTCTTCAAATATCCCAGGGCAGACGCATGCACAGTAGAATGAAATAGTCGGCTTTTTCGTTGAAGTTTGTTTTTTGCTCTACTGCGCATGCACAGCCGCGAAAAAAAGAAGAAGCCAGAAGAGGATCGTTCCGTGGTGTTCGCTGGAAGAATCCCGGGCCGGTGCAGTTTTCTGCTAATAAGTGCACCAGTAAGTTACATAGTTAAATTGGGTTGAAAAAAGACAAAGTCCATCAAGTTCAACCCCTCCAAATGAAACCCAGCCCCATACACACACCCCTCCCTACTTTTAATTAAATTCTATATACCCATATCTATACTAACTATAGAGCTTAGTATCACAATAGCCTTTGATATTATGTCTGTCCAAAAAATCATCCAAGTCCCTCTTATAGTCATTAACTGAATCATCACCCGGCAGTGCATTCCCCAACCTCACTGTCCTGACTGTGATGAACCCCCTACGTTGCTTCAAATGAAAGTTCTTTTCCTCTAGTCTAAAGGGGAGGCCTCTGGTACGTGATCCACTTTATGGATAAAAAGGTCCCCTGCCATTTGTCTATAGGTATCTATAAGTACATGCGACCACTTGGGGTTGCCTAATTTTTGGCACCCTCAAGTAAAAAGACCTTTCCTTCTCCTTTAAGCCCCAATATAGGCTGATAATTTAAACATGCAAATCAGTGTCTATTTATAGAACAATAGATAATTCCATTCTAACTTCCACATATAAACACAGGGTTCCTGTTAGAATAACATTTCTGTCACGTATTACTTGTTAAACTAATATTTACTCTACTGGAGCTTAAAGCAACATGGAAATAAACTGACTTTATGCCATAAAATGTTGTTCTATTTCACTGTGAATGTAGTGCTGATTAAATCCCATGCAAGAACACATCCCAAAATGTCTTTCCATATTTCCAACCCTTTTATCTCATGTGCTCTTTGGAAGGAAAGTCTGGGGAAAGCTGTAAAGAGCACAAAGCCCATAGAGCAGGCGATAGATATTTTCTATGGTACAAGACATACATGTAGGATTTGATGAAAGGAGAGAAATAATAAACTGTATGAGACACATGAGGTTTGTGAAAGGCATTAAAGTGGGCCCTGGACTAGAAATTGTCTTTGTAAAGGTGAATAAAAGAAAATGATGTCTGAAAGTGATATTAGGGGATACTGTAAGGAAATTTTTGATAATAATTTAATTATATTTTTGTTTGGGTTCTTCTGTGAAACAAAAATTGCATGGGGGTGTTCAGAGTTAGACTGGGTCGGCAGGACCAAAAACCCAGAAAAAAAACAATGGGTCCCAGCCCAGAACCCAGGACCACAGACCTCTCTCCCTGCTGGGGGTCCATCCCCACCACGAGCTGATATCAGCAGGTCCCAAGACCTATTTGAAGGTTATTGTTTTGGGAGGTCTCAAAATTTTGTGCCAAGAGTTATCAGATTTTGTGATGAGTAACGTAACTATAATTGACGGGGTCCGGGTGCAAGATATGCAGCCCACCCAGCCTACAGACGTAGCATTTGCACTGGATTTGCATGTGTCTGAGGCTGTGGTGGGGCCAGAGGAGGTGTGGGCCCTTGATCGATCACACCCCTGCACCCGGGGTAGTTCCACCACTGGATACTGTTAGGGTGAAAACAGATGTGGCGATTGGTCGTTGTATTTGCTGGGAATGTGTTAGATACAAACTTCCCCCATTGGCAAAAACTGTCTGCTTACCATGTCCTTCTTTTGAGAATCACTGATGAGTGTCAGGATAGATCCGGCAGAACAAACAGACCCATGTGACTGGTCCTTGTGGAAACTCCGCATGAAATAAGCCACGTTCAAACAGTAACTTTTACATTCTTTATACTCTCATCACACAATGTTTGTACATTATTTTAACTGTCATTCTCAACCTTTAAAGTCAACTTCAATACTATCACTTTAAGGGTCAACTTCTAGAAAAAGGAAGAGCATATGTGAGCAATGCAACTGTAAGTGACCTTGGGATCATATATTTATTCTATATGACAGTTTTAAGGTTAATCTTTACCTACCAGTACTAGTTTCTCTGCCGGCAAAGCAGAAACAATACTCTTGAAGCGTCTGACTTGCTACATATGGAGGAACTCCTTGCACTTTATCCCCATTTTTAATAAACACCTTCACATGGGAGACGCACATGATGTTAATATATCACCTCGAGTGAAAGCAGGTTCTTGTGTAAACTTTAACCAAAACAAATTAATGGGAACTCGTTGTTTCCACCCCTCTCCATGGAGACGCTGACTCACTTACTAATTGACATTTCTGAGCTAATATTTGGAGTAGTGGGATAAAGAGGTATGAAGCTGGAATGCAGGATTTTCCCACTTTGCGCAGTATCTAACACTCCCAGACAGAACTTACACATCATGATTCATATGTTTACGGAAACACACGGGTTCCAAAGGGAACCCTTATGGCATATCATTTCCCATTTATAGAACCACATTGCAGTTTTTTCTTCTACACAAGATTTAACTGGTCTGTTGAGTCTTCTGTTATCTAAGACAGTGATCCCCAACCAGTTTCTCCTGAGCAACATGTTCCTCACAAACCCCTTGGATGTTGCTCTCAGTGGCCTCAGAGCAGATGCCTATTTTTGGATTTCTGGCTTGGGGAGACAGGTTTTTGTTGCATAAAAGCCAAGTTTATGGCCAAACAGAGCCTTCTGTAGGCTGCCAATCCACATAGAGCAACCAAGTAGCCAACCATGTCCTTAATTTGGCATCCCCAGGAACTTTTTTATGCTTGTGCTGTTCCCCAACTCTTTTACATGAATGTGGCTCACTGGTAAAAGGTAAAAAGGTTGGGGACCCCCGATCTAAGATATTTCGGCACTTGCCTATAAGGCAGAAGCAGTCACATCACAGTGGAACCTGTATATCAAAGGGGTAAACCCCCTCTATAATGACTTACCTGTATAAAAGTAATAGACCATGTTCTCACCTTGTCCTACAGCTTTAATTTTACTGTGCACTTTTAAAGAACTTGGAATATGTCACTTCCACCCTAGTCTTTGGCCAATGAACTTAGACTTTTGCAACTAGGAAGCCTCAGCCTTTATATATTTGTACATGGACATGCATATATTCAGCCAAGCCGCAGTGGATAATATAGAAGAGATCAGCAGAATTTCTGAGCACGTGCAGAAGACACCGGCCATTTTTGTGTTGTTGGTGGATCCAATATGGCAGCTACAAACCAAGTGAGTCAGAAGGGGAGCAAGAAGAACTACTAATGGAATAATTATTGTTTTAGGAGCTTTCCTTGTCCTTTAAAGGAGAACTAAACTCTAAAAATGAGTATGCCTAAAATGCCATATTTTATATAGTGAACTTATTGCACCAGGCTAAAGTTTTTGCTGCAGTTTCGTGAAAACATATAAATTACTTGCGGGATGGCACTGGGAATGCTTCATTTTCCGAAGTCTCCAGAAGTTGCCTCACGAGGAAACTTCGGGCGACTTCGGAAAGGCAAAGCAATACAAGTGAGGGAAGGAAGTTCAGGGGAAGAATAAAATAATTTTGATGCACGACAATTTTTACACGTGCAAATTTTTTCTCCAAATGCATTAAAGTCAACGGGAGTCAAAATAATTTTGACACACAGAAATTTTTACTGGCAACTTTTTTTTCTGCGGCTAATTTTTGCAGCAGAAAAAAAATTTGCAGCTGGTGAGGTGTGGAAATTTGCTGTGAATCCATACCTGCCGAATAAATTTGTCCATCTATTGGACAGGATTTTGGGTCATATAGGATATAATTGGTCACTTTCCTATCTGAGGTCACCAGAGGTGGCCAGAAAATGTCAACATGCTTTGCAAAGACAATTTACTCAGATAACTAATCAAATACATATTTATCCAGAAACTGGAAAAAACCTGACTGTAACCAAGTAAGCAGAGAAATACCTGAAGTTAATTCATTGAATCCAAGCAAACATGGAGGCATGGTGCAAAACTCAGGCACAGCCCACCTTGTTTTTGCTTCATTTTATAGCACAGAGGCCTGTGACCAACCCCATGAATACAGCCCTGGGTACATTCAGCAGCACTGCACTCATGATAGATTGGCAGAGGGAGGAATGTAGAACTGTAATATGGACAACTTTGAAGTTCTGGATCGGATTACAACAAAGAGAATGGGTGTCAACGGGTCATGAGCGCATCAACTGGCCAATTGATCGAGGGGACCCGCCGGAAGCCCCCACACATGGGCAGATAAACTGCTGAATCGGTCTAAAGCACCAATAATTTAATCTGCCCCTGTATGGCCACCTTAAGTTCAGGTATGGGACCTGTTATCCGGAATACTCTGGACCTGGAGTTTTCCTGAGAACAGATCTTTCAGTAATTGGGATCTTTATAGCTTAAAGGAGAAGGAAAGGTTAAAACTAAGTAAGCCTTATCAGAAAGGTCTATATAAATGCACCAGTAAACCCTCAAAGTAATGTTGTTCTGAGTCCTTTGTCAAAAGAAACAGCACATTTCTTTCCTTCTATTGTGTACTCATGGGCTTCTGTATCAGACTTCCTGTTTTCATCTTAAACCTCCAGGGCTAGGGCTTGAGCATGCTCAGTTTGTTCCTCTCCCTCCTCCCGCCCCTGCTTTAATCTGAGCCCAGAGCTATAAGTGAGCAGTAAGAGACTCAGGCAGGAAGTGATGTCTCACCAAGCTAATATGGCAGCTGCTATCCTAAACAAACAGAGAGAGCTTCTAGAGCTTTTTACTCAGGTATGGTAAAGCATTCTGCAGAATAAATATAGTCTTATAGCTTGCACTATTGCAGGTAATCTATTGGCAATAAAATGCCTTCTTAGCTTTCTTTCTCCTTGAAGTCTACAAGAAACTCATGTAAACATTAAATAAACCCAATAGGCTGGTTTTGCTTCCAATAAGGATTAATTATATCTTAGTTGGGATCAAGTACAAGCGTCTGTTTTATTATTACAAAGAAAATTAAATCTTTTTTTTAAAAAAAAATAGGATAATTTGGAAAAAATGCTTTACTTAATTTGGAGCTTTCTGGATAACAGGTTTTCCAGATAACAGATCCCATACCTGTGTGAAGAACAGCATTTCTAATCATATTCCTTTCTAAGGTTTAGTTCCCCTTTAAGTGAGAACTGGCAAAAACCCCTAGCACCACAGTCCAGCAGCGTACAACAGGTTAAGTGGTTTCTAACGGAATTGAACTTGATGGTAAAACAAATTGTAAGCTCTGTTGGTAGCAGATGAATGGCACTGGCTAAAGAAGAATAAAGAAGGAAATGATAATGGATTTTAACTGCCCAAAGCCGCGTTCTGTACAACCGTTTTCTCCATAAGTAAAGAGCGCCCAATACATTTCTATTTACAAGAGATTTATGCTTTCATGCTGCTGTGATTTCTCTGCTTCTCCTCCTCTTGCCGCAAGATGCTGCTTTGCTAACCAGGCGGAAACTCATTCACACGCAGAGACGAGAAAGAAATGCCACGCGATGAAGCGGGTTTTCCAATGTTTATAGTCTTAGGCATTTGATTTTGTCCTCACATGAAACCCAGAAAGGTGTGCACAATAACAATAGTAACATTACAGATATGGGATTCCTTAGCAGGAAACTCTTTATGCTGAAAGCTCCAAATTACGGGAAGTCCGTCTCCCATAGAGTCCATTAAAAGCAAATCATTTTAATTCATAAATTTCTTTTTCTTTTTGCCCTGTTATAATAAAACAGTAGCTTGTACTTGATGGTAACTAAGCTGCATAGATTTATTTTGGTGGCAAAACACTTATATTGAGTTAAAATAAGTGAATGTAAAATGAATGAGGGGGCTATTCTAAGCACTTATGCAATGTACATTCATTATTTATTTATTTTTAATTCCAAGATATTAAAGGATACATGTACTGTTAATATGAATGAATTTTGTTACAACAGCGCCACCTGCTGGTCATTTTCTGACCAGTCTGACCAGCAAGTAGTCAAGGAAGAAGTTGTCAGGAGAAAGAAAGAGGCTGATGTTCTTCTGCTTAGGAAAACAATTAGCAATTAGAAACCTTTCTCAAATCTTTCCTAAGCAGAAGAACATCAGAACAGCCTCCAGAAAGCTCAGTATTACGAAAAGACTCCATTATATCCAAATAATTAGAATTTTTCCAAAATGTTTTGCTTTTTCTGTGTAATAATAAAACAGTAGCTTGTACTTGATCCCAACTAAGATATAATGAATCCTTATTGGAGGCAAAGCCAGCCTATTGGGTTTCTTTAAAGGGATACTGTCATCGGCAAACATGTGTTTTTCAAAACACATCAGTTAATAGTGCTGCTCCAGCAAAATTCTGCACTGAAATCCATTTCTCAAAAGAGCAAACAGATTTTTTTATATTCAATTTTGAAATCTGACATGGGGCTAGACATTTTGTCAATTTCCCAGCTGCCCCTGGTCATGTGACTTGTGCCTGCACTTTAGGAGAGAAATGCTTTCTGGCAGGCTGCTGTTTTTCCTTCTCAATGTAACTGAATGTGTCTCAGTGGGACCTGGATGCTACTGTTAGATCTACCAGGCAGCTGTTATCTTGTGTTAGGGAGCTGCTATCTGGTTACCTTCCCATTGTTCTTTTGTTTGTCTGCTGGGGGGGGGGAAAGGGAGGGGGTGATATCACTCCAACTTGCAGTACAGCAGTAAAGAGTGATGAAGTTTATCAGAGCACAAGTCACATGACCAGGGGCAGCTGGGAAATTGACAAAATGTCTAGCCCCATGTCAGATTTCAAAATTGAATATAAAAAAATCTGTTTGCTCTTTTGAGAAATGGATTTCAGTGCAGAATTCTGCCGGAGCAGCACTATTAACTGATTCATTTTGAAAAAAAAAATTTTTGTTTACATGATTTTCTATTAGACTTAAGGTATGAAGATCCAAATTACGGAAAGATCCATCATCCGGAAAACCCCAGGTCCAGAGCATTCTGAATAACAGGTCCCAGACCTGTACTTGACTCCCAATCTTCCATATCCAGTTTTTCTTCTGTGCCGACAGGGTTGTGCATGAAAATATGTGCAGTTGGCATTGAAAGGCTAATGTTGGATACTTTTCTTCAAGCAAAGACAAAAAAAACGTAAATTTGCCTAAACTGGAACGTGATCGATGTTGCTTATCTGGGAGCAGTTCTTGCCTCTCATTACCATTATTAAAAATGAATATTGCATTAGTTTGTCCCGACAACATCTGCCTCCTTCATTTCCTTGGCAATCTAAAGAATGTTTTCTTGTTTGTTGCTCCGTAATGAGATCTACCTTTGTTACGCTAAATAATGAGGCAGATGAGGACGGCAATGAAAATTAAAATAGACTTTAATGCCAAAAGCACCGGGACATGTCCAACATCTCAGGGGATTCATCTTCAGGTCCTTCTTTTGCCGATATACTATAACAGCCTCTAATAGTCTGGGAAGACTTTAAACCAACTGATGGAAGTTATTGGTGGGATTTGCTTCCCCTCAGCCCCAAGATGAAGACTAGTATCAGGGAATCAGACTCACTGCTGGGGTTCCAATTCATGTTTAGTTGGTTTGAGGTCAGAGCTCAACGCAATTTTTTAAGAACCTTGTGTTCTGAAAGTGCATCCCACAAATACAAAGTAGGAAACACACAGTTATCAAATCATTATATGCTGTAGGCATAGGCCAACATAACCGATCTTTATATTCAGGTACAGTCATATGAAAAAGTTTGGGAACCTCTCTTAATTCTTTGGAGTTTTGTTTATCATTGGTTGAAGTAGCAACTTCCTTTTAATATATAACGTGCCTTCTTTCTCATCCCCCTGCCATACACATGTTCTTTGTGCAAATTGTGCTGAATTGTAGAACGATGTACAGATACACCTGCATCTGCAGCAAGCAGGGTCGGACTGGCCTGCCGGGGGACCGGGTAAAAACCTGTTGGGCCCCAGCCTTTGTGGGCCCCTAGGTCCTCTAATAATATAGGTGTGATTCTGCAACACAATTTGGTGATCGGGTGGTGGGCCCACCGCCCCTGCACCACTTGATAAGTGCAGCAAGTTGCATGTCAGCCAGCAGGTCCGATAGGCCGGTCCAGACTCTATTTACTGAGAGAGGCAACTGACCAGGGTGGACCTGGAATGAAATGCGTCATCTCTTACTGACACTGGCGGCTGGAAGTCTGCACGTAACCCAGCGTCCCCATCGCATGAGCACCATTAACAGTGCGGCTGAGCGGCTCTGTGGAAATCGCACTGCCAGCAGGAAACACTGTATGCAAGTTGGGGCAGTCTACTTGACTACTGGTATCCCTCCCTCTTTAAGACATATTTGAATCTAAAATTAAGGATCTCCAAAGCCCCATACTTGAAGTCTCTTTTCTAGACCAACATAGATTGGCTGCCCGACTAAGTGACTGGGGTTGGGGGCACGTGAGATGGAAGCCCCGGTGGGCCCTGGACACTCCAGTCTGACACTGGCAGCAAGATGTTCTTGCAGGTCTTTGGAGATGATCTTTGGGTTGTCTGTAACATTCTCACAATCCTCCGCATTTGCTGCTCCTGTATTTTTCTTGGCCTGCCAGACCTGGGTTTTACAGCAACTGTGCCTGTGGCCTTCCATTTCCTCATTACATTCCTTACAGTTGAAACTGACAGTTTAAACCTCTGAGATAGCTTTTTGTAGCCTTCCCCTAAACCATGAAACTGAACAATCCTTGTTTTCAGATCTTTTGAGAGTTGCTTTGAGGATCCCATGCTGTCACTCTTCAGAGGAGAGTCAAACAGTCTTCTCATGGTTGGACACATCTGCCTATGAAGCTCAAGGCTTAATGAGCTAATCCAACCAATTTGGTGTTGCCAGTAATCAGTATTGAGCAGTTACATGCATTCAAATTAGCAAAATTACAAGGGTACCCAAATTTTTGCAAAGCCAGATTTTCACATTTGATTTAATTTCATACAACTGAATACTGCTTCACTAAATATCTTTGTTCAGAAAACACCCCAGTACTCAGATGTTCCTGGGAAATGAAAGACATAGCACGGTTATCTTTTTTGTTGAAAGTGGAGTCAATTATTATGCAGGCTGAGAGGGGTTCCCAAACTTTTTCATATGACTGTAAGTAACTGTGATCCAAGCCCAACTCCTCCGTCAGACTGCCAGATTAGGATGTGTGATTCATCATTCCGAAGAACTTGTTCGCACTGCTTCGTCCATCTCCCTGGAGAACTCCGTTGCAGTCTTGCCATTGTGTACATTGATCAGGCTTTGGTACAGCTGCTCAATAGTGATGGGCGAATTTTGACGCCGGCGCCCGTTTTTGACGCCGGCGCCCGGTTTTGATGCCGGCGTCCGTTTTTCGAAAAAAATTTTGACGCCGGCGAATTTTTTCCGCGAATTTTTGCAGGCGTTTCGCGAATTTATTCGCTGCACGCGAATCGTGCAAATTCGCCGCGAATTCGCGCCTGGCGAATAAATTCGCCCATCACTACTGCTCAATAGACAATAGACGCTCCTAATGAATAGTAGTTACTATGATGGTACTTCCAGAGACAGTCTGGAGTTCAGAAGTGATTGGAGCAACTGAAGAGGGGTGTTCAGATACATTTGGCAATTTACTGGTTCTGAATAATTTGAGATATATCATATATCACCTTTATATGGCCATGGAACTTGTTGACTTCTAATATCCTTATAATTTACAGTAGGGGGTACATTATCCCTTATAATACATGAGTGATACTCAGAGTTCCCTGTATAACTCATCCTGCAGCCTTGTGCCTTTATATGGTCACAGAACCCCTCAGTGACTTCTAATATCCTTATCATTTACAGTAGGGGGTACATTATCCCTTATAATACATGAGTGATACTCAGAGTTCCCTGTATAACTCAGCCTGCAGCCTTGTGCCTTTATATGGTCACAGAACAACCCCTCAGTGACTTCTAATATCCTTATCATTTACAGTAGGGGGTACATTATCCCTTATAATACATGAGTGATACTCAGAGTTCCCTGTATAACTCAGCCTGCAGCCTTGTGCCTTTATATGGTCACAGAACAACCCCTCAGTGACTTCTAATATCCTTATCATTTACAGTAGGGGGTACATTATCCCTTATAATACATGAGTGATACTCAGAGTTCCCTGTATAACTCAGCCTGCAGCCTTGTGTCTTTATATGGTCACAGAACAACCCCTCAGTGACTTCTAATATCCTTATCATTTACAGTAGGGGGTACATTATCCCTTATAATACATGAGTGATACTCAGAGTTCTCTGTATAACTCAGCCTGCAGCCTTGTGCCTTTATATGGTCACAGAACAACCCCTCAGTGACTTCTAATATCCTTATCATTTACAGTAGGGGGTACATTATCCCTTATAATACATGAGTGATACTCAGAGTTCTCTGTATAACTGCCTGCAGCCTTGTGTCTTTATATGGTCATAGAACAACCCCTCAGTGACTTCTAATATCCTTATCATTTACAGTAGGGGGTACATTATCCCTTCTAATACATGAGTGATACTCAGAGTTCCCTGTATAATTCAGCCTGCAGCCTTGTGCCTTTATATGGTCACAGAACAACCCCTCAGTGACTTCTAATATCCTTATCATTTACAGTAGGGGGTACATTATCCCTTATAATACATGAGTGATACTCAGAGTTCATTTCCAGTGGGGGGTATTAACCCCCTATAGTAATATATATTTGTATAATAAATTGATGGTTTCAGCAGTTATTCCTCCATATACACATATTTGTAGCATTAGAGAATAAAATGTGGCGGGATTTCAATTTCAATGCGAGACGGTGGCTCCACTCTGCTGAGAATTGGCGTCTTACAGATTAACCAATCGTGACTTGAAAAAATACTTTCTCTAATGTGATAAATGAGCTCAGACTCCATGAGACCCAGTCAGTCCAATCTGCTTTATTGTCTATCATAATGAATAGAGGGAGAAACCTGATTTATTGGACTCTCTGCCTGAACAGCAGAAGAAATACTATAGGGATTGGGAAAACAATTTTGCCAAAAATGAAGAACTGTTTGCTTAAATAGAACATATATGGGGGAATGTAATATGTTTTATAAGCACAAAAAACGTTCACAAACGAGCGTTAGCGACCAGGTTTGTGTTCATTTTGACTGATTAAAGAGCTCAGCGATAATGCGCTGTAATATTCGCCAGCAAATCATTTTACATTACGAGCAGCACTCATTATTTGCAAAAAAAAATCATTTTAAATAACGCTTGCTTTTTTAAATTACATTCCCCACTTATCATGAGGGTGTTTGGATTATAGATTATACCTGTACAAGTCTGGCTTTCTGAAATAGATGTATGACATCAGAACAGGTTCAGCAGGAACAGCCCCTAAGTTTGCTCATAGTCTGAACAGAGATATCCCATAAAACTATGGCAGCATAGGTATTCCCCTGTACTAAGCACAATTCAGCAGGAACAGTCCCCTAAGTTTGCTCATAGCCTGTACAGAGAGATCCCATAAAACTATGGCAGCATAGGTATCCCCTGTACTAAGCACAATTCAGCAGGAACAGTCCCCAAAGTTTGCTCATAGTCTGTACAGAGAGATCCCATAAAACTATGGCAGCATAGGTATTCCCTGTACTAAGCATAATTCAGCAGGAACAGTCCCCTAAATTTGCTCATAGTCTGTACAGAGAGATCCCATAAAAGTATGGCAGCATAGGTATTCCCTGTACTAAGCACAATTCAGCAGGAACAGTCCCCAAAGTTTGTTCATAATCTGTACAGAGAGATCCCATAAAACTAAGGCAGCATAGGTATTCCCCTGTACTAAGCACAATTCAGCAGGAACAGCCCCTAAATTTGCTCATAGTCTGTACACAGAGATCCCATAAAACTATGGCAGCATAGGTATCCCCTGTACTAAGCACAATTCAGCAGGAACAGTCCCCAAAGTTTGCTCATAGTCTGTACAGAGAGATCCCATAAAACTATGGCAGCATAGGTATTCCCTGTACTAAGCATAATTCAGCAGGAACAGTCCCCTAAATTTGCTCATAGTCTGTACAGAGAGATCCCATAAAAGTATGGCAGCATAGGTATTCCCTGTACTAAGCACAATTCAGCAGGAACAGTCCCTAAGTTTGCTCATAGTCTGTACAGAGAGATCCCATAAAACTATGGCAGCATAGGTATTCCCTGTACTAAGCACAATTCAGCAGGAACAGTCCCCTAAGTTTGCTCATAGTCTGTACACAGAGATCCCATAAAACTATGGCAGCATGAATATAGAATAGCACACATTCCTGTATCCATAAATATGAGCGAATCTGTCCATTCACGAAAATGCAAAAAAATTTGCGAAATGGCAAAAAATTTGCAAAGCACATTGAAGTCAATCCAAATGCATTAAAGTCAATGGGTGTTTTTTTCGTCTCGGGCGACACTTTTGTCTTGGCCAATTTTTTTTCTTCTAACTCTCTCCAGCTTTCAAATGGGAGTCACTGACCCCATCTAAAAAAACAAATTCTCTGTTTGGCTACAAAATGATTGTTATTGCTACTTGTTATTACTCCTTTTCCTATCCCAGTCTCTTATTCAAATCAGTGCATGGTTGCTAAGGGAATTTGGTTCCTAGTTCCCAGATGGCTGAAATTGCAAACTGCTGGATAGAAAGCTAAATTAGTCAAAAACCACAAAAAAAAAAATGAAAACCACTTGCAAAGTGTCTCAGAATATCCCTCTCTACATCACACTAAAAGATCATTTAAAGGTAAACAACCCCTTTAAGAGCATGTAAGAGAAAATGTCAATGAGATGCCCTATCGGAGCTTCGAATCAGGTTAGTGACTGGCACTGGGGGTAATGATGGTGGAATTCCGGGGGAACACAACAGAATCTAAGGGGAAATGTCAAACTACAGTATGTCAATCTTTTGTGCCCTATACTTTATAGGGAGTCCCCTCTAATTCGTATGCAAACAAAGAAATGTTGGTGCAAGGTCACACATAAATCAGACCAAAAGTCGGTAGATAAAAACTGTAAACCTTTACTTAAACAAACATCTCTCGCCTAACGCGTTTCGTGTGACTGGGACACTTAAGCTGGCTATAGACACAAAGATTTGATAGTACGAATCTCCATTTTGTACGATTTTCGGGCCGTATGTGGAGTGTCCCGACATTTTTCATGCCATGGTGATTGGTCGTTTAGACAACGGCAGGTCGGGAGATGACCAGATTTAGTAAAGCCTGTGACTAAGTGTCCCAGTGACACCAAACGCGTTAAGCTGGCTATAGACGTGCAGATTTACCTTCATATCGGACAAACAAACAGATCAGACGATTTTCTGCCCCTAATCGTGCGACAAAAGCTGGTGACTGTCCCCCACTGATATCGTCAGATCAGCAATACATGCAGAGAAAGAATCGGTAGCCGACGGAAATTTTCTAACCTGTCCGATCGTCTGAACGACTGATCGCCATGACACCAATGGCCAGTTTAAGTGTCCCAGTGACACGAAACGCGTTAGGCGAGAGATGTTTGTATAAATAAAGCTTTTTAATTTTTATCTATATTCTTTTGGTCTGACTTATGTGTGGCCTACCAGAGTGCCTTGCAGCAACATTTGTTTGTTTACATACGAATTATCCGCTCCCTTGAGCTGAGGGCCTGGGGCAGGAGCACCTGGGCCACTGGTCTACTTTGGTGAGTTATTCCACAAAGATTGGTTACGTTTTGTGCTTAAATGTTTTTGGTGAGCCCCCTTTAATTCCTCCAACCTTGGCCTGTATAGACTGTTGGCTGCAGGTACCAAAATGGAAGACTGAAAACATCACGAATATAAATCATCACATTTGTCCTGGTTTGAGCTGCAATTTGTAAAGGATTTAGCTCCCCGGTACGTTTTATTTCATTCAAAGCCTTTTAATAGACTTATTTTATGGGGGCATTACCGGCACAGACATTCTCCAGCTTTTCTCAATAGATTATGTTGTTCTTGTCGGACAAGTCTATAAATCATATTTATCCCTTGATGGTGGTGGGGTTAAGTGAGGATGCCGTGCAGTGTACGGAGCAATTAGCTGCAGACATCAAAGAAATGCCTTGTACTTGCCATTCATGTTCTCCTTGTTGCTAGTGAGTAGCCCAGTTGCAGTTGTTGTACAGGGAGATTTGAATAAACTCTGTATGTGTAGAGAGACATTCAAACACTGAGCAGTGTAGCCAACCAGTTAAGAGGTCCTATGAATTGATCAAGTTCATTAAATAATATACAAGGGAACAAGCACCAACTCAAAGTGTAGGTGGATATTTCCCAGACTCACCGCTAATAAAGAGGGATCCAGGTGTTCAATATCCCAAGCCGATTGTTGAATAATTGACCCTCCAATCATCTAAAACATTCAACGAACCATTTAAATAGGAATAAAAGATAATGATCACTGGTTGTAGTCAGTGGCCCGGTGTGTAAGCCCCAAATCCCTAGCTTGAGGGGGCCACCAAACAAATGAACCAAGAGGCTCTTGCACTCTAGGTCACTCAGGCAGAGATGCTGCTTAAAGGGATACTGTCATGGGAAAAAAAAAATTTCCAAAATGAATCAGTTAATAGTGCTGCTCCAGCAGAATTCTGCACTGAAATCCATTTCTCAAAAGAGCAAACAGATTTTTTTATATTCAATTTTGAAATCTGACATGGGGCTAGATATATTGTCAATTTCCCAGCTGCCCCAAGTCATGTGACTTGTGCTCTGATAAACTTCAATCACTCTTTACTGCTGTACTGCAAGTTGGAGTGATATCGCCCCCCTCCCTTTTCCCCCCAGCAGCCAAACAAAAGAACAATGGGAAGGTAACCAGATAGCAGCTCCCTAACACAAGATAACAGCTGCCTGGTAGATCTGAGAACAACACTCAATAGTAAAAACCCATGTCCCACTGAGACACATTCAGTTACATTGAGAAGGAAAACCAGCGGCCTGCCAGAAAGCATTTCTCTCCTAAAGTGCAGGCACAAGTCACATGACATGGGGCAGCTGGGAAATTGACAACATGTCTAGCCCCATGTCAGATTTCAAAATTGAATATAAAAAAAATCTGTTTGCTCTTTTGAGAAATGGATTTCAGTGCAGAATTCTGCTGGAGTAGCACTATTAACTGATGTGTTTAGAAAAAAACATGTTTTCTGATGACAGGATCCCTTTAAAACATAATCTTCATTGGATCCATTAAGAACAACACCAGATGCATTTAGTTCATCTTGCACTCAAGCAGAGGCATGATTAATGTGCCATGATTAAGTCCAAGATGCATGAAACGTGCTAGGTTACATGTTGACTAAGTGTGAGATGCGCAAAACACATCAGGCGTTGTTTTAAATAGATCCAATAAATTAGAATTATGTCGATTGGGGATCGAATTTGGTCAGTCATTTGCTTGAATCTTTTTAGGAAGAAACCATTCAGTGCATCACTTCTGGGTGTGAAACGCCCACTAGGAACAAGGAAACATGAAGCATACGAGGGTCCATTCTCAGGGACTACTCTCTGACTTGCACTGTGCATGTCACTAGCAGGATGGTTGGTTTTTCAAGACAGAGAATCACTGATATCCCTGATCCATTTGGAAGAGAAGTTGAAGGGAGATCACAACTTGCCTCCCCCAGGGTGACTTCTCCATCAGCAAATTGTCCTGCTTGAGACCCATCCCATCAATGGTTGGAAAGTTAAGCCAAATTGCCTTGGGTGTCCTCCTTAAGGACCATAGACATGTTTTGGTTTGATCTCCTGCCCTTAGTAGGGGCTGCTAAACTCTACTAGACATGTAATAAAAATGATCATACGCTCACCATAACAACACCATTCGCTTGATGTAAAGTTTCCCTGCAGGCCAACGTTCCAGACTAGGTCCTCAGTTTCAAAAGGACACAGAAAAGGACTGGAAAACCACAATAACTCACCAGTTTCAGTATCTCTTGAGCCTTTAATGTGGTTTCACTTCTTGTCTGTCAGGAGTCACTTCTAGTGATGGGCGAATTTGCGCGCGAAATTCGCGAAACGGCGAAAAATTCGCAAAACGGCGCCGGCGCCTGTTTTTGCGAAAAAAAAATTTTTGACGCCAGGCGAATTTTTGCCACAAATTTGCCGCGAATTCGCGCCTGCCGAATAAATTCGCCCATCACTAGTCACTTCCCCTTGACTATATCTGGATGTGACCTATGGTTTGGCCACAATGACTTTTAAAACTATACTTTTATTTGTATATTATCCTGGTACTGTTTTATAACAAGGAATAGATAAAATGCCACACAGACAGACAGACAACAGAGAGAGAGACAGAGAGATAAATAGATAGATAGATAGATAGATAGATAGATAGATAGATAGATAGATAGATAGATAGATAGATAGATGATAATGGGATGGATAGATAGATAGATAGATAATAGATAAATAGATAGATAGATAGATAGATAGATAGATAGATAGATAGATAGATAGATAGATAGATAGATAGATAGATAGATAATAGATAGATAGATAGATAGATAGATAGATAGATAGATAATAGTAGATAGATAGATAGATAGATAGATAGATAGATAGATAGATAGATAGATAGATAGATAGATAGATAGATAGGCATTGCAAAAATAATTTTTGACTCCATTTTTTGCTCTCAATGGAGTCTATCTGCATCATTTTCATGGTGAAACATGCTAAAGAATTTCTCTCATCACTACTGGTCATGATTTTATCAGGTTGGTCCAGATTTTGCAGGCAGCTGGCAAGGAAGGTCCAATTGGGCAAGCTGAAGTCAGTACCAGGAGGTCAGTTATAAATAGTCAAGGATCGGGAATAAGGCAAGTACTAGGAACTCAATCACAGGAATCAAGGCAAGAACAAGTAGCAGGCTGGATCTGGCTTGGGAGCATCAATGATCCTGATCATGAGCACTGGGAGTTGCATGAAGCAGGCTTATAAAGGCCCTACATTAAATAATTGGAAGACTGGAGGTTAACGAGGGTGGAGTTGAGAGTGTAGCAGGGAGAGGTAATACAACCATCAATATGACTGACCCCTACCACTTCAGAAAACCTCCAGTGGCTCAGTGGATTAGTACATGTACGGATCACAACAAAATCCAGAGTTTGATTTCAGACGTTACCTGACAGATTTACAGTTGGAAAGGGATTTGTTTCCCATTCCTGGGTTAAATAATTTCCATGGCAGTTTAGTAACTAGGGAAGGAAGGTTTCCTTGCTTTTTAAAAGGGAAAGGCAACTTGTGTTTTTTCTCCTTTGTCCCTACTAGCTGGTCCCTGCTTGCTGGAGGAGGTGGTGTCCTGATCAGCCAAGGGTGGAGGTTGGCCTCAGAAGTGAGTGCTAAAAAGATTTGTAATAGTCAAAGTAAACTTTAATGTCATCTCAGCAGTATACGAATACACAGTGAGACAAGACAATGTGGCTCCAGCTAGTACATCTAATCCAAAAAACACTTAAAGTGGAACTCTACCCCCCCCATTTGATTTTCAATTGATGAAAGAAAATGTATTGCTCAGCAACATCCCAATATACCTGAATTACTAATTTTTTGAGATACATCTAGATACTAAAATGTACTACATAAACAAAAAGTTCCATGGAGGGTGCGGCCACTTTGCAGAGTGATTTTATTAGATTGGAAAACTGATCAGCAAACTGGAAAATGAGATTCAGTGTTGATAAAGTGCAACATTATGCACTTTGATAAAAACAACAGAAATACAAGTTATATACTAAATAACTGTTGTTTTGTTGGGGGTATCATTAAGAAGGATTTGGGGATTTTTATGGACAACTAGCTGTGGAACTATAGGCAGGGTCACTCAGTGGCTACTAAAGCAAATAACGGTCGAAGGTGATGGACTTTTGCCATTTTTCAATTAAAATTATCTATGCAACATTGGATGGGTCCATCACCACCAACCATGCACACATGGATTGTTCTCATTAATTCACAATTGGAACTATATAAACTCAACTATTTGGCAAGAGGATGCTCCGGGAAATTTGACGAAATCTGGTCTCCATGGATTGATTCACTAGCAACCTCATTGTGAACAATGATACGCCCTCCAGCTTCTATATTACTCTCTCTCTTCTTTCTTTCTTTCTTTCTTTCTTTCTTTCTTTCTTTCTTTCTTTCTTTCTTTCTTTCTTTCTTTCTTTCTTTCTTTCTTTCTTTCTTTCTTTCTTTCTTTCTTTCTTTCTCATATTCTTTTTTTGTTGTAAACCTCAACAAAAAGCATTCTTTAAAAAAAATAATTATCTATGCAATCACAGCTGTTCCTTTCTAGTTCATGCACTGCTGGATATGACAGTTACAATAATATTTCAGACACAGTCTGAGTGGGCAAATCAGAGAAAGGTCTGTTTATTTGGAAAGTTAACTAACAAGAAGAGTTTAGCTTTACACAACGGTGACACTGCAATACTTTCACACAGTGGAAAACAAAACAAGGACCACTGCAATTTTAGGATTCTGCTACATACCAAATCAACCAATTCCAAAATGACTCCAAATGGGTTCTAGGAGGTCCCCCATAGGCTAAAACAGCAATTCGGCAGGTTTTAGATGTCGAATGGTCGAAGTCGAATTTTTAAAGAGACTGTATATGATAAATTTCGATATTAGAATTTTTGAATTTTTTTCAAATTCGTAAAGAATTTGGACTATTCCCTAGTCGAAGTACACAAAAAATAGCTCGAAATTCTAATCTTTTTCATTCGAAAATTCACCTTGTCCTTTGATAAATCTGCCCCATAGGACCTATTCGATCGAAATCGAAAAAACTTCGACTTAATTTCAGTTGGTCTTTTTGAATTCGAATTTGAATTTTTCAATTCAAAATTTGACCCTTGATAAATATGCCCCTTAATGTCTCTCTTCCTTCAATCATAAGGCTCGAAAACCCACCCCCTCATTGACAACACACCATCAACCAGGAGGTTAATGGCACAGCTAGGAGCATGGTGGGTGTTGTGGGTTGAGGGGGCGCTGATCACATCCTTGAACTCTTTACGGAGGACTCCTGCTTACAATGGGGATCAGATAGGATCTGTGCAGCCACTGGGACAGAATGCTCTGTTATACAGATAGCTAGAATCTCAGCTGCCATAAAGCAGGACAGGACTGCTGCTTACAATGGGGATCAGATAGGATCTGTGCAGCCACTGGGACAGAATGTTCTGTTATACAGCATGAGCTTTGCACATTCATATAATTCTAAAGGCACAAACCGACAGAGCACTAACTGTCACATGGTAGAGTCAATGCCATTAGCTGTTAATCAGTCAAAATAACTTTAATGCATTCTTGCATATGTCAGATAATTAAAATGGGGGGAAAGTCGAAGCCAGGAGGAACAATTACTCACTACTAGAAAAACCTTTAGTCTACCAGCAACCCTATAGATCTTTCCCAAATAAATCAAGTACTGTAAGTGGGTATAACATCTCTGATAACACAGAATTATTGGAGCAGAGAACCAATACCCTGCAGGGCTTAGTGATATGAGCTAATAACTAGCCCTGTTCTCCTTTTGGCCGGCCCATGTCCTTATTCATCAATGTTTCAGGTCAATCTTGGTCACAGTGATTTGAGGACAGATGCAAAATCATTTTTGTTATTGGAACACATTAATAAAGATTGGATGCACTTTCGCTGACCAAATTTTCATACAAAGCAAGGCCAGGCAGACCTAATGCGACTCCAGTATTAATATAATGTATATCAGAAGCCACACTGAATATTCAGATGTTCCTGTTGAAGACTGGAGATTGGCAGTTGTGGTCAGAGAACTCATGGGAGAAGATGGTTGTCTGTATTTTCTAGTTGTGTGAAAGCAGACTCACTAGGTCTATCTGAAGTCCAAGGAAATACAACGAGAGCCCACATACATTGCCTTCCCTATAGTCACTCAGTCACAACCCCTACTCAACATCTTTACAAACATAAGGAAGGGGAAAATAAGAAATGTATTGTAAGCTTGAGCTTTATCACGTACTCTGCCCAGTGTATGGAGGAAGTAATGCACAATGGAGCCAAAGTCCAATTTATGATCTCCAAAGGAAAGTGCAGGATCATAAGTGCAGGATTATAGTCAGTAGACAGGCAACATTCAAGGCAGACGCCAGTTAGAATGGTCAGGAACAGGGAAGGATTTCAGAACCAGTGAAATAAACAATTTAGAGCACAATCAGGAACTTTCAAGAAAGACCTATAATAAGGATGCCATCTTAAAAGACTTGCCAGGAACTACGGAATCATCAGGCATCACTCATGATAAAAGATTAGAAAGAAAATGTGATACAACATAGTAGGAGACCCATTTCTTAAGAAGCTCTGGTTCTTTTACTGATGGCCAGTGGTTTCCACAACTGTCCCAGGGATCCTGCAACCAGTTCCTGTCCATAGTTTATATAATGGGAGAGAGAACGTGGTTCTTCCTCTTTAGTCTCTACCTAGTACCAGTGATGGAAGGGATGGGAGCCTAGTAGCAATGGACTTTAAGAGATAAGTAACCTTAGAGAAGATGAGGAGCATGGAGACTGTAAAAAAAAGGATAAAGGCAGTGAATACCAGTTACAATTCCTCTTTTTGGGATTGGAGTACAGACCAAGGAGAAAGCAATGCACAACGGAGCCGTTGCAAGTCCAATTTGTGGTCTCCAAAAGGAAGTTCAGGATCATAGTCAGTAGACAGGCAATGTTCAAGGCAAGCAGCAGTCAGAGTGGTCAGGAACAGAAAAGGAGTCTAGAACCAACGAAATGAACAATATAGAGCACAATCAGGAACTTTCAAGAAAGACCTATAATAAGGCTGCTATCTTGAAAGACTTGCCATGAGCTATGGAAGCACCAGGCATCACTTGTGACAAAAGATTAGGACAGCACCATTATACAACATAGTAGGAGACCCATTTCCTAGTAAGCACTAGTTCTATCACTTATAGCCAGTGGTTATAAGTTTTCCACAGTTGTTCACATATCCAAATTTGTATAATTTATATAGTGAGAGAGAGAGCCTGGTTATTTCTCTTTAGTCTCTACCTGGTACCAGTGATTGAAGGGATTGGAAAGCTTGGAGCCTAGTAGCATTGGACTTTAAGGAGATAAGCAACCTTAGAGAAGATGGGGAGCATGGACACTGTAAAAATTGATAAAGGCAGAGAATATCATCAATTAGAATCCCTCATCTGACACCCACATAAGTGTAGGGACCACAGTGTAGAAAAGGACCTAGACTATTTTCTTCCCAAAGGGTCTTCCACTCTGCACTGACATCGACAGGACATAGATAGAAGCTAATAACGAATAATAATTGTTTGTTATGGAAATAAATGCTAAATCACTGTTCTTCCATTATTGCTATTATATCAATACACGGTTTAAACCTTGTTAAGTTCCACATTAAGGGATGCCTTTCAATGGGGGGCACCTAAGGTTAAGTACGTTCTTCAGAAACACTAGAAGGTGATGCTCATAGGCGGATATATTGGGAAATGGGATTATTATGAAAAGGAAAAGACAAAGAAAAACACTTTAGTACCCAATCAATTTAATCCACTCCAATGAACAACTATAAGTCTATCCCAGAGCTTAAATGTTGCGTGTCCATCTGTGCACAGTATGAATTCTTATTCACTGTAAAACGTCATGCATTTATAACAGAACTTTCATACAAATATAATGCACAGGAGCCCTGATTCAACTGTAAAATGTGTTCTTATAAACGACAGATAGTGACGTCATATATTAGAATTGGTGTTTAGAGATGTTACTCATGTCTAATAACTCATTGATATGTGCATGTCAAACTGTAGAGTGTGAGGATATGGTCAGCTTTGTGCACCATCACTTTGATAAAAGAGTTGTTTTGTGCACTTCTATAGTAACAAAACTCCTTAACGAGTTCTAATATCCTTATCATTTACAGTAGGGGGTACATTATCCCTTATAATACATGAGTGATACTCAGAGTTCCCTGTATAACTCAGCCTGCAGCCTTGTGCCTTTATATGGTCACAGAACAACCCCTCAGTGACTTCTAATATCCTTATCATTTACAGAAGGGGGTACATTATCCCTTATAATACATGAGTGATACTCAGAGTTCCCTGTATAACTCAGCCTGCAGCCTTGTGCCTTTATATGGTCACAGAACAACCCCTCAGTGACTTCTAATATCCTTATCATTTACAGTAGGGGGTACATTATCCCTTATAATACATGAGTGATACTCACAGTTCCCTGTATAACTCAGCCTGCAGCCTTGTGCCTTTATATGGTCACAGATCAACCCCTCAGTGACTTCTAATATCCTTATCTTTTACAGTAGGTGGTACATTATCCCTTATAATACATGAGTGATACTCAGAGTTCCCTGTATAACTCAGCCTGCAGCCTTGTGCCTTTATATGGTCACAGAACAACCCCTCAGTGACTTCTAATATCCTTATCATTTACAGTAGGGGGTACATTATCCCTTATAATACATGAGTGATACTCAGAGTTCCCTGTATAACTCAGCCTGTAGCCTTGTGCCTTTATATGGTCACAGAACAACCCCTTATCCCTTATAATACATGAGTGATAGCGATGGGCGAATTTGTCCTGTTTCGCTGAAAAATTTGTGAATTTCCCGCAAAATTCGCGAAACAGCGAAAAATTCAAGAAAAATCGTGAAATCGGAAAGTTCATGAAAAAATCGTGAAATTCTAATGTTTTCACGAAAAAATCTTGAAATTCGGATGTTTTCACGAAAAAAATGTGAAATTTGAAGGTTTTCACGAAAAAATTGTGAAATTTGAATGATTTCACAAAAAATCGTGAAATTTGAAGGTTTTCACAAAAAAGCATGAAATTTTAAGGATTTCACTCAAAAATCATGAAATTTGAAGGTTTTCACAAAAAAATCGTGAAATTTGAAGGATTTCACTCAAACATCTTGAAATTTGTAGGATTTTACAAAAAAATCGTGAAATTGGAAGGGTTTCACCAAAAAATTGTGAAAATCTGACATTTTCACGAAAAAATCGTGAAAATCTGAATTTTCGCGGGAGATTCACAAATGTATTTGCTGGTGGCAAAACACAGGAATTCACCGCAAATTCGTGCCAGGTGAATTTATTCGCCCATCACTATTGAGTGATACTCAGAATCCCCTGTAAACCTTAGGCTGCAGCTTTAAGCGTAATGGGTGCAATGAGATGAGAGGGGGATGAGAGAAGAGAGAATGAAGGACAAAGAAAGACAAGGGGGAATTAAGGTGAAAGGAAAGAAGTAGAGATATGGTACATGGGGCAAGTGAGAAGAAAAGTGAGAAGATTATAGAGATGAGTCGAGAGAAAATGGAAACCAGCCTGAAAGCAACTCCTCAGGAAAATGAGTAAATTAGAGAAAGTACTGGGTTCTGATCTGTATCAGAGAAAGGGACTTCTGAATGCAGCACAAGATGCAAATGAAGAACATTATTAATGCATGTAATCAGCTAATCAAACACCTGGTTAAAACAAGCCGAGAGCAAAGAACTGAGCAGCTACAGAGCCAATAGGGAACAAGCACCTGAACACACACTATTATTCCTCCATCAGCAACAGGGCAAACAGGGGGCATTTAGAAATTGCATTTACTCTATTGTGTGGCAACATCAGATTAAGGATTAATTGGAAAGTACTTCATCCTTGGCTTTTGTGAAGCAGAGAAACTATACGGCACTTCCTTCCGGCAAATTACTCTTTGAACTGTTTATTAAAGGGAAAGTGAAACACTTGGTCCATTATCAGCTGTCAGACTGACACAATGGGAATTCGGTCCAATGGCTCCGGTTGAAGGACGAGGAATCTGATCCAAAGTGATTAGAGTTAATTGTTCTAGCCGAGGTGGGTCCAACTGGCCAGGTTACAGCCCATCAACAGATCAAAGTCAATAGATATAATTGCCAGTTAACTGATCCAAACAGCTAGAGACTGAGAATGTTACCTGCAGTGGTTTCAGATGGGATCCCACCAAATCAAGTTCTGTCCAAGCCATGAGGCATTTGCCATCGTATTGCACTTTACACTATAGTGATCATTGCCCTTGAGTGAAGTGCCATGGTCTAAGTACCATTTAGGATCAAACTGATAGAGAAGGATGTATAATTATGATATCAATCTTAAGAACGGGCCCTCTGCAACTGGAAACATGTTGTGGCTATAAATCAGTGGCAACCATTTACAACCTCAAGCTAAAAATGCCATTAATTAAAGGTATTTGAGTCCAAGCACCCTGTATGCATTTCCGCATAGTTGTATTTGGCACCACGGCGCTTATCCCATCTCCTTACCGATGCTGACAGTAGCTCCAGGGTTCCCACAGCAGCCAACATCAATAGGAGCCGCTTACTTGAGCCTAAAGGATGGTGAAAATGAAGCAATTTCAGCTCTGACAAACTTCAAATCCCTGATGTGCCTCCCATTAAGGTGCAAGGGCAATTGCACACATTTTGATTCATTGGATTCAATTGCTTTAGATGCATCACCCTCTCATGGCCACAACTAAGCTGGCATTGTGGGGGAACTGGTGCATTCTGGGTAAAAAAAGCACGGCAAACTGCGCATGAGACTGTACTTTGCTCACTGCACTTGTGGTCATAAACAACCCCTTGTGTGGAAGTGAAAAAACACGTATTGTCTCTTTTCTTGTGGGAATGTTTGGAAATAACCCCTCTTATATGTGCCTATATCTAATATAGTAATAATATATAATATATCTGATATATGGATATGTCTTTTCTCTGCCCCTAAGGCCAATGTCATATGGGGCTGAAACATGCTCCCGGAACCATTGCATCGCCAAAGTCCTCCATGAGTGCCTGCACCAAGGCTGAGGCAATGGATCCAAATGCAGCTCAGGTAAGGGGTTGATTCTCAGTTCTCCTTTTATAGCAGGTTTCAGCCCCCTGTGGCATAGGCCTAAGTAGTGTGCCATCCGCCTAATGTGCCCAGGTTTGTGGAAAGGCCACCAAAGCACGGGCCTAGGTTGGCAAGATTTCAGGGGGTGGCCAACCACATCCACATTGGTTCGGAAGTTCTGGGGCTGCTAAGTAGATACAATAGTTTTTTTTAAATTTCCAGGGCACCAATCTTCAGTGCTCCAGACCTGATGATGAAAATTTCCTGGGCCCTCTGGGCTGCACCCACCGCAAGCCCCACCTGCAGGTCCGCCCTCCCCACAGGTCCGCCACACACCGCACAGTAAAAAAACAAAAAAAATATTGGTGGCTAGGGTTCCCACATGTTAATAAAAAATAAAAAGATATTGGTGGCTAGGACCCCACATGAGAAAAAAATAATTGGTGGCCAAAATTGGTGGCATGCCCCCCCCCCGACCCACATTATGAGAAAATTGGTGGCCAGGGCCCCTTAAACCTCCATGCCTTCTCGAAGTCAGCAGCTCTCAGAAAGATGGGGGGCCTGGCTTATCAAGTAAGTGTGGCGTAGCTGGCCCCCCTTACCCTCGGGCCCCCTACAACTCTCCCCCCCTGATGGCTGCCCTGCCCACAATGTAAATCCGGCCCTCGCAACATTTGGGGTGGACACAAGCAACGTAGGCCACATTTCAGCACCGTACTCTTAAATTATAACCAGAGCATTTTATTGCACCACTTGAGATTCCACCAGCAGAAGACACAGATAACATCAGCCGCATTCAATAGTACACGGGCCATAACCTGTCTGCCATAACCTGTCTGTCACTAACCTTCCTAATTCCCATTCTTTATGCCCAGTCAGACATCAACAGTGGCTTTGTTCCCATCAGCTGGAGAGGCACTTCAAGGAAAACAATACAAGGCTTTGCCATAAACACACGAGATACAGCAGAAATAAAGCAAATAAGAGTCTGTGCACTGGGGAATGGCTCCAAGAAGCAACTTAACAACTTGCTCCCTGAACACCATTCAACTCTACAGCCGCCCCTAGTACAAGAATCAGGAGCGCCTGGGTTTATTTACTGAGTTATCTGCCTGTTAAAATATTTCTTTGTGCGGCAAACTGACCTTTTTTTTATGTGAAACAAGGCGTGACATCGGGGATATGAGAACTGGCAAATATTGACTTCTTGCTGTCGTTATTGATTGGGAAATTATTACATTTTTTTCAGACTCACCAGAGGGAAAACAATCATGTGAAATAGGGAGCGCCATTGTTCTGTCCGGTATGTAAGTTCTCTGTATTCATCAATTCAACATAACATGCTTGGCAACTTGGAGATCTTAGTACAGGGGTCCCCGACCTTTTTTACCCATGTATCACATTCAAATGTAAAAAGAGTTGAGGAACAACACAAGCATGAAAGAGTCCCTGGATGGTGCCAAATAAGGCCCTTGATTGGTAGCCCCTATGTCATCTGGCATCCTACAGGAGGTTCTATTTGACAGTTCAGTTGGTTTTGGCAACTGAAACTTGCTTCCAAGCCTGGAATTCAAAAATCTGAGGCCACTGGGAGCAACATCCAAGGGGTTTGTGAGCAACATGTTTCTCATGAGCCACTGGTTGGGGATCACTCTGTTAATCTCACTAGTGTAGTAGTGTAAATCATTTACAGTAATTTTATGGCATGGTGCTGCTTAATGATAGGCAACAGCGATGTGAGACTTAGTGCAGATTACACTAGCATGACCTTCCTTCTACAGGAACAGCGTATCTATACCCTGCTGCACCCTAAAGCATCACATCACATGTCACATGTGCACTGTCTAGGAGAGCAGTAGAAGGAGATTTACATTGGAGGATCCTGTAAAGTAAATAAGAGCTGCCGGTGGGGATCTGTCTGAAGGTGACCATTCTTGGCCACATCTTGATCAGATGGTTGACCATGATTGGTCAGACCATGGACTCCAGTATACTAACTGGTCTACTAATTGGCCTAGAGGCCAACCGAAAGGAGAGCACATAAAGGGGTTGCACATGGTATGACCACTCATAGTTACCAATTGTTATTACAAAGCACACAAATGAGCAAACTGGAGTGTTTGATGCGCCATGCACTTGCTAACTGTACCCAAGGTAGTAAGTCCTTGGAACTTTCAGTTATTCTTGCTCCTAAGGATGCACCTGTCTGAAGGTCTGAAATCAGCACAGGACTTTGCCTTGACTTGTAAGTCCAACCAGTCACTAGCTGCCACATCATAGCCCCCTGACATCAATGTCCCTAAACATCACCATCCTGCCCCAGCTGCCCACCTGTTCCCCCTGAACTTTGATAAAGCGAAGGTGGCAACCCTACTTGTTCCTTTAAATGGAGCTGGAGACACTTGCATGCACCAATGCAAGGTCTATTTTTCTATTCCTGTTCAACATGGCGCATCAGAATCAGCAGATAAAAACCTGCCATGTCCTCCAACCATTATCCATAGTGCATGGGTATCTGTCATTATCAGCAGGGCACCATACATGTGCATTAATCTGTGTAGGTATGGCCATCTCATGACCAAAACAAAACCCCTTTGTTACTTCTATATCATTGGGTATGCACAAATACTGCTGGCTGGAAAATAAGGCAGTGATCACACGTAGGGCCATGAGCATTGCATAGACCTGCTGCCTGGGCCATGTTGGTGACCAAATGGAGCAAATTTTATCTCATTTTGTACAGGGCCAAAAAAGATTTGGAAATACACGAACAGCTCAAAATATTAATGTTCAATTTGTTGCCTGACTACAAATCTAAACACTTTAGTGATATTGTGAAGCCAAAATGATACAGTAATCTTCATATGTAAGATAAGAGTAAGATGATTGGTATAGGAATCGAAGGCAGCAATCTCATTGGTTCAAGTCTTTTCTCAGCTTTAGAGAACTGGGGGGTTGTGGGGTATTTTTATGGTGGGTATAGACAATAGTATTTAGAGAACTTTTACTATCATTAGTTAATATCACGGCCATGCTCACATTTTCCAGCACTGCATTCAGGTCCTGCTATTATTTATTCTCTTTTAATGATCCCTGACTTTAACAGTGTCTATAAAATAGGAACCATCTGTTATTTGCCTGGGTGGTTATACAACGTAATTGAAAAAATAAACATGACAATGTGTCACTTGAATACAAACGTGGCTTTTACTCGGCTCTTAAAAAATGACCTCAACTAAATAAAATATTATTTGTATTAAGGGAAACTCCACGCTATTAAGCGTCAGCTCTATGTGGGTTGAAAACAGGTTTTGTGTCCTGAGTCCCGCCCTCAGAGGCTTTTTTCTGTGTCATTGCCCTAATTTAAAGTTAAAGGCGACTTCATTGTTTTACACCAAATTAGTGATGAGAGAATCTGAGCCTTGCAAAACTGCAAAACGGCAAAAAATTCATAAACACATTAGGCGTCCACATTTTTTTTACAACAGACAATTTTTTACATGAGAGACAATTTTCTCTCTTTTTTGTCTTAGGGACTTTTTTTGTCCAAATGCATTAAAGTCATAAGCAGTGACGGAACTAGGTGGGGGCGGGCCCTGGTGCGGGCCGTGCAGCCGGGCCCCGCCCCCACCACCGTCCGTGCGGCTGCAGCCGAATCCAGTGGGTGCGTGACTGCCGGAGGGTCCTGCGGGGGTACGGGCTCTGGCCCAATTGCCCCCCCTGCTCCCCCGGTAG